>NW_013665987.1:630341-636612 GCF_000517525.1 Limulus polyphemus
GTAGACACTATGTGTGCTTGGCATTTTACACCTAGCTGTTGGGACTTTCACGATGGGGTTGGTGAGTGTCCCTCAACACCAACCACCACTGGTCTCTCCTTGAGGCTGACTTGTTGGTAATATTCTTTCTATACTGGCTCCTCATATGTCCTTGCTTCCCACAGTTCCAACAGCCTTTCTGGGTAGCAGCCTTTCCTGCTGTGGCATCTCCCCTGTGTTGAAGTTGCCAACATTGAGCTCTCTTGTGCCCAGGTTTGTTACAGTGCCAGCAAATTCCCTTAAACCTTTCTGAAAGCTGACCTTTTCTGGCCTTGAATCCAGAAGACTGTACCAACCTCGGTACCTCTGTGCCGGACTTAACGTAGGATTCAAATTCGAGAGCTCTGGCCATTGTGTCATGCATGATAGAGGGGTGTGCTTGCTTCACTTGTATCTTAAGTTGTGGACTGTCCAAGGCATCTACGAACTGATTCCTCAGCAACAACTTGAGGAGATCGGGTGGCGCAGTAGGGTAGGCCTTGTGTGCTATACTTTCCAAGTCCTGTGCCAGCTCTTGCAGGCTCTCCCCTTTAGCACGGATTCTCGTCCTAAACCTAGCCCTGTAGACTTCCGACTGATTTGGGGTTCCGTACCTGAGTTCTAGAGCCGCTACCAGTGCTCTATAGTTGTGCCTGTTGTCTGCTGACAACTGTCCAAGTATTTTCAGTGGTTGTCCTTTCAAGCTCGTTGCCAGATATATATCTCAATCACCCTTCCTTTATATCTCAATCATTGTATTTTAATCACCCTTCCTTTATATCTCAATCATTGTATTTCAATCACCCTTCCTTTATATCTCAATCATTATATTTTAATCACCCTTCCTTTATATCTCTGTCCATCCATTCATCTCTACCAGTAGCTCAAACTATGCTCTATATGCTTCCCACGGTGCTTTCCCATCGTATTCTTGTGGTTTCCTTCTTACTGAATCACTCCTAGTACTGACATTCATATCTGGGACGTGACTTCTAACAGGACTGAAGATGTCTGCATTAGGGTTTAGCTGCGGGGTCTGGAAGGGGCTTGCCATTGTCTGGGGCTGATTAAGTCGATGGTTAATGTATACTCCTTGTGTAAAAGACAATAGATCATCTTTTAATGTATCTAATTCGCTTTTAACTTTACTAATGTTTTCCATTTGTACTTCTTGTTTCCTTTCTTGTTCCAGTTGCCACTGTCGTAGTCTCTCTTCTTGTTTCTTTTCTTTTTCATCCAACAACTGCTGTAACTTCTCTTCTTGTTTATTTTCTTTCTCTTCTAAAACTGCTGTAACTTCTCTTCTTGTTTATTTTCTTTCTCCTCCAACCACTGCTGTAGTCTCTCTTGTTTATTTTGCTGTTCGAGCTGCCATTGTTGTAGGTTTTCTTGCCACTTCTGTAATCTTTCTTCTTGTTTCTTTCTTTTTCCTCCAACAACTGCTGTAATTTCTCTTCTTGTTTCTTTTCTTTTTCCTCCAACAACTGCTGTAATTTCTCTTCTTGTTTCTTTTCTTTTTCCTCCAACAACTGTTGTAATCTCTCTTCTTGTTTATTTTGTTGTTCAAGCTGCCACTGTTGCAGGTTTTCTTGCAACTGCTGTTGTCTCTATTCTTGTTTCTTTTCTTGTTTATTTTCTCGTTCTTCTTGTTTCTTTTCTTTTTCCTCCAAGAACTGCTGTAATTTCTCTTCTTGTTTCTCTTCTCGTTCTTCTTGTTTCTTTTGCTGTTCTTGTATTGCTGCCACCAAATCTGCTAAGCTGTAGTTTGATTTGCCGCTTCTCGTTTCCATTTTTTTTCTTATCCCACTTCTGACACCAATTTGTTACGTCTCTGTTTGTTAGTTAATTTTCCGTAAACTCGTTCCGACGAAACTTTAGCGACACAAGTCCTTTCTTAAATAAAACTGGTTTATTCTTTCTGAATATAACTTTGCGATACACTTAATTTCAACAGTCGCGCTATAACAAACGCTATAACAACGAACGTCTCACGTGCTCAACTTCAATAATACTCAGTTCAATTACACACACTCTCTGACTGCAGTTCAATTACTCATTGTTCCGTCACGTTGTGACCATCTTATATATACCAGACTAGCCCAATCTAATAGTCTCCCGATAATTCACGAAGTACGTGGCGTGATACTAGTCACGTGACCTCGCTGACGCAACAATACTTTTAGTTGATATTTTGTACTACAAAGCTTATCAAAGCTTTTAAAAAGGTCTAACGATAGGTCGTAGAATAGCATTGTAAGTATTAAGTATGGTAATATTTAGTTATAGCTAAAATAAAGCAAAAACCGTACACAAATGACTGTTAATTTATCTCTTTATCGAATATAGGCCGTACTTAATAAAGGCTTAACCAATGTTAGGCTTAAGACAAGTGGGTTTTATAGATTTCGGTGTCTGTAATTTGAATTATTTTGTATTATTCTAGAAATCCTGTATATAAAGAATTACTGTTGCAATGATGATACTGATTTGACCGCAAATGTTTTGCGGGTCTCTGCTGGTATTTACTACCAATCAGTTTTTAAATCCGTTCTACTGGACAGCCAATGGACCTTTTAACAATGGCTGAAGAAATTGATTAAAAAACCACACACATCACCTTCGAGCTTGACCTATTTTCTTGATAAGGGAATAGAGGTTTTTATCTTTCAGTGCAAATCTACACAATGAGATATCTGCGTCCTGAGCCACCGCGAGGAATCAAACCTGGATTTTAGCTTTGTAAATCCGTAAATTTACCTCTGACCCACAGGGGGACAGTTTTATACAAAAATCAAACTCACAGAAGAGAGAGAAACGCTATTTAAGTACTATTTTATCGTCCACCTTTCACTAGACATTGAGAAAACTATGTTTTGTTCTGTATTTTATATATAGAGAAACATTTGAATATTTTCTTCTTTTTTTTTGCCGAACTGCTCTTTATTTTATCGGTTTGGTAGGGCACATTTTTATACTGAAGAGTAGCCTGTGATGCTATAAAAGTTAACTAAAGAACAGTGTGGTAATTAAAATGGCTTGAGTTCTGTTTGCTAAACATATCCACTTTGGAGTGTTTATGTTTGTTTGAAGTTAAGCACAAAGCTACACAACGGGCTGTTTGTGCTCTGCCCATCACGGATATCGAAAACCGGTTTCTAGCCTTGTAAGTCCGCAGACATGCCGCTGTGCCACTGGGGGGCACCTTGGAGTGAAACTATATTGAATTATAGTCGCAACTATATTCCCGAGGGAAGATTAAAAGAGGATAGTCCAACACAGTTCAAAAAATACTACAAACCCTTCAGAACTGAGGGCGGATTATCAAATCAAAATGTTCACACTCTACACAAGCTAGCCATTTGTAACAATACTGTTTATATTTAAACTTATCATATATCACACAACAAAACTTTTTTCGCACCTAACCTGCAGAAATTTAAAATCTGTCATACAATTTAGTTTCTCCAGCCCTGGAATATATGCGTCACTTGTCGTGACTTTTATTTACACAAAGTATTTTGTAACCAGTTCCCCAAAACCACGAGATAAAGTCTTTCATCTCTGAATGAGTCTTTTTTTTTCGGCAGTTCCATGTTTAATGAGTGACATTGGCGGGGCTTCTGGAGATCGAATCTATGAATAATCCAGACACACATGCGCACACACAAACTTAATATTATCTTCTACGTCTTTAAGCACTATCCCCGACTTGTAATTCTCTGTATATTAAATTGAAACACACGAGATACCAGAAGCTATGAATATGAACTAGAAAAAGCTACTTATATGTTAGTTTAATTTTTCGGCCTAGTATGTCATGGTGGTTAGAGCGCTTGACTCCCAATCTGCGGATCGTGGGTTCGAATCTCATTACCAAGCACGCCCCTTTCAGTAGTGGGGGCGTTATAATGTGATGATCAATCCTACTTTCCGTTGGTGAAAGAGTAGCCCAAGAGTTGGATTCTATCACTTCTAAAATTAAAACGGCTAGCCCTAATATCCCTCGAATACAGCTTTGCGCGAAATTCAATAAACAGTCTTTTTTTTTTTTAGGGTATCAACAAATTTCAAAATTGAAGTATCAAAGATCTGGAACCCTTTGAACTCTGGAGCAAAGTTACGTTTATGACCTTAATTGTATTCTTCTACACAAAACTGTTTAACTTAATTTAAACAATAAAGGATAATAAATTAGAACTTATTATTAAACAGGAGAGAGTGTGTGTGTGTGTATATATATATTTTGTTACAGCAAAGCTACACCTGGCTATCTGCTGTGTCCACTGTGAAGAATCGAACCCCTGATTTTAGCGTTGTAAATCCGATGACTTACCACTGTCCCACCGGGGAACGAAAGAAAAAAAATGTGCAATTGGGGCAACAAACACCCTTCCCCTTGTTATTGCTATGAATGTAAAGGTGTGAATTTATAAACAGATTATATATATTCATGTAAGTGGTATGTGTGAAAACTAAATTTAAAAACAGTTTTCTTACATGAAAATAATTTCGTGGTTACCATAAAATTGTATGAACAATTTTTTCAGTAGACAGTAATTCAAAATGCATGTATTTGTAATTAAGCTTTCTCGTACGACGTGTCACTTCTTAAAAATAATTTTATTGTGGGTGTTAGACCACTTTTTTCTGACAAAAGTATTGATTTCACACCGTTTTTTTAAAGTTTACGTAATGCCTTGACTTTCTTGAAATGCGGTCTCATGTTTGTAAAGGCATTGTGTAGACATTTTTACAGTTAAGTATAATTTAATGTTTGTGTGGTTTCAGTGTATTAGCGTTTTGTTCAGTGGCCCCTTCATCGCCTTATAATAATGACTTATTCTAACTATTATTTAGATATTTTATTAGTTAATTAGACGATGATTATTACTAGCTCAAAATACATCAGTAAATTAACATATTAATTAAATAAATCATCTTTACAAACTCGACAATTTCATAAGAGTTCTTTAATACATGTGATCACGGCCAAAACCCTCGCAAAATTCTTGTAATTTGGCGTTTCTTTCGTGTACCTTAAGTATCAATTAATACACTGTATATTCTAAAACTCTATTCGTAGATTTAACTTTATTTATTACCAGTAAGTCGAGATTTTTTTAGATTCCTTGTAAAATTTTTAGATTTTTCTAGGCATGGTTTTAAATAAGGTTTTTTTTTTTTCTAATTTTTAATATCAAATTTGTCATCTAACCACAAAAAGCCTAGGTATGGCCAATAAAAAAAGGGGCAAAAAGAAAGAACAAATATTGCAAAATACTATTGTTAACCACGTTCATCCGTGAAGAAATGGATTTTACTGTTCTTAATTAAGAACCTGTCATTGACTAGACATTCGCTGAAAAATCAGGTCAACTGGAAGATAGAGGGCGCTTATTAATACTCTACTATATATGTATAGTCGCTCAGAGTGTTCTCTTCTGTACTCGCTTATATAGCGAAACAAGTAATTAAGTGACATATCTTTTCTCTAATTTCAAACTTTTTACACAAGCAAGCACAAACTAAGAAGAATGCAACTATGAATAAGTTTACTTTTTTAATTTACAAAAAGGCCGATTTAACGTTTATAGTTTGACTGAAAAATATACATTATCAAGTTTCTGTTTCATTTGTAAACTACATATTTGGCCAGCAATCAGAAAAGGGTAAATATTTTGTTTACCTCTCATGAAACGAAACAGCAACAAAAAACACTTACCTTTGCATTTGAGTCCCTGGTGAATTATTCCATACAGAAGTGAGCCACAGTGGTCACAAAAAGTAGGACTGGTATAAGTTTGAACAACAAAATGGTGTTTGGTCCGAGCGTCCTGTAACAGAATCCTTGCAACATTCATATACTGCGACTTTCACCAGATTCTTAAGTTCAGCAATTTGGACTCCATCAAATATACTTAGGTTAACTTAAAGGATTACTTAACAACTAAACATAACCCTCGCATGACAGTTAGTAAACGTAAAGGATTACTTAATAACGAAACATAACCCTCGCATGGCAGTTAGTAAACGTAAAGGATTACTTAACAACTAAACATAACCCTCGCATGACAGTTAGTAAACGTAAAGGATTACTTAATAACTAAACATAACCCTCGCATGGCAGTTAGTAAACGTAAAGGATTACTTAACAACTAAACATAACCCTCGCATGACAGTTTGCAAACGTAAAGGATTACTTAACAACTAAACATAACCCTCGCATGACAGTTTGCAAACGTAAAGGATTACT
>NW_013665987.1:636633-637807 GCF_000517525.1 Limulus polyphemus
TAAGGTATTACGTTAACAACGTTAAACATAACCTACGACGATCGACAGTAGTAACTAAAGGATTACTAATACGAAACATAACCTCGCATGGACAGTTAGAAACGTAAAGGATTACTTAACAACTAAACATAACCCTCGCATGAAAGTTAGTAAACGTAAAGGATTACTTAACAGCTAAACATAACCCTCGCATGACAGTTAGTAAACGTAAAGGATTACTTAACAACTAAACATAACCCTCGCATGACAGTTAGTAAACGTAAAGGATTACTTAACAACTAAACATAACCCTCGCATGACAGTTAGTAAACGTAAAGGATTACTTAACAACTAAACATAACCCTCGCATGACAGTTAGTAAACTTAAAGGACTACTCGAAAAATAAATACAACCCTCACATTATAATTAGTAAACTTAAATAATTGCTCAGCAAACTAACACAGCATACACAATAAAAATGATACAATAAATTTCACATATTTTACACATATTTTCTTAGAGTTCTATTAGAAGCGCAAACAAATACTAAACACGTTATCAAATACAATGACCACTAAGGAATAGTTTCAAAAGAACTCAAGTCGAATGGCATATAAGATACAAAGAAGGGGAGTAAGATGGTGCGTTTTACTGACAGGTGTGCATGACGCCAATAAAAAGATCTGGATAAGTTGGAAAGAGACTTTAAAATGGTCCTGTTCTAGGATAAAACGTAACATTTGGTAATCAATAAAAAATTAAATGTATAACACCTTCATGACGCTTTTTATGTGAGATATTGAACACCACAGAAAAACAGGTTTCAATAAAACAGATGTTTACACACACAGGAAATGTAGATAGACTCGTGCAGTCATGTTCAAAAACAGGTTTCAATAAAAACATATTTTTACACAGGAAATACAGACAGACTCGTGCAGTCATATTCAAAAATAGGTTTCAATACTTCACTAAAAAGTAACGAAAAACAAAGAATGCATATATGGAATTTAAAAATACAAATAAATTGTAACAAAATCTAGAAAGGCAACTGCTCTGACACGAATTCGATGCTTTGAATACTTTTTTACGGATTAGATGGCACGCAATGGAGAGTAGTTTGTCAATAGGCTTGAGGTATGATTAGACACACAAAAACTTTCTGACTCTTGAAACATATATATAGTTAGGTGG
>NW_013665987.1:637828-641557 GCF_000517525.1 Limulus polyphemus
GATGTTGCTCCTAAGAACTAGTAAGTTAACTATCTACGATGTTGTCTGCTGCTGTACCGTACCATCGCCTTCGTCGTACAGCAGAGAGAGAGAGAGAGAGAGAGAAAGAGATTACACAGGAAGATGTCAAAGTTTTGATGCACAGAAAATAATCCATCAATTGCATGACAACATAACGTTTACGTTGCTGACGGAAAAGTCAACAAAAGCAAAATTAAGTGTAAATAGTCACACGAACATAAAAGAAAATGAAACAACCGTTGCTTGTAAAATCAAATAAAATGTTAGGTAAAAAGTTCTGTAGACTTAGTTAGGCTTACAGTAAACTCGCCGTACTTATAGGCTTAACTGTTATAAAATCACACCACAAAACAGTCAAAAAGAAGACTGCAAAGTGTTTTTTTTCTTTTTCACAGCGTGTGTGAATTTATAAGCAACTATTGTCAAAATCTAGCTTTAATTACCAATTCGTGTCACAAACTGTAGTTCCAAAAACAAAATTATGTATTTAAATTACGTTTGCTCCTTTCTCAAACACGTGGACTATATAAACAATTTCTACATTTTCGTGGTGAATTTTTTTAATGCCAATGGATGGTTATTCCTTTTCTCAGATTGCGCAAAGCCACTCAAGAGCTATCTGTGCTAGCCGTCCCTAATTTTGAGCTGACTGACGTCCGTGGAGCCACTGGGTGGCAAACACGGATTGTTTGTTGTTGTTTTTTTTTAATTTCGCGCAAAGCTACACGAGGGTTTGTTTATTTGTTTATTTTAATTATGCACAAAGCTACACAAGGGCTATCTGTGCTCTGCCCACCACGGGTATCGAAACCCGGTTTCTAGCGTTGTTAGTCCGCAGACATACCGCTGTGCCACTGGGGGGCACTACACGAGGGCTATCTGCGCTAGCCGTCCCTAATTTAACAGTGTAAGACTAGAGGGAAGGTAGCTAGTCATCACCACCCACCGCCAACTCTTGGGCTACTCTTTTACCAACGAATAGTGGGATTGACCGTCACATTATAACGCCCCCACGGCTGAAAGGGCGAGCATATTTGGTGGGACGGGGATTCGAACCCGCGACCCTCAGATTGCGAGTCGAGCGTCCTAACCACCTGGCCATGCCGGGCCGGCAAACACGCAAGGCTAATGTTTTCAGATGGTCAAATCTCTGACAATACAAGTAATTTCAGTGTCCGTATGTGGTCTATATAATCCCAGTTTATTGCAGTTATCATAATATTTCACAGATGGCGTTAAAAAAACATTTTGGAGATTTTGAAGTCCTTAAATTGTTTTTATCTAATGTAACTTTATGTGTCAACTTTTGGCAGTTTCACGTACAGCTCTTGGCAAACGCTGTGACAATTGATATAAAATATCATTAAATCTCCAAGTTCAAACCCGGGACTTATTTTCACGCTTTAAGGTATCTATTATTGCGACAAAGTCAACAAAATAATTCAAGTCTAATATTCCCACAGGGGAAAATTCAACGCCTCCTGTTTACCAAACTGTCTGCACTTTCTCGCTTGGAAGAGATTATATCCTTTGTGGCGCCCTAACTGGCTTGGTTGTACACCGAACGATGAAATTTAATGTGGGATTAGTTGTTCATATCTAATAATGATTCGAAACCAACAATAAAGGGTTCGTCATACGTCAACGAGCTAATATTAATATTCACAATTTTCAATGCAAGATAAAGCTGTGTACGGACTGATTAACCTAAGAAATCTTCCCGCACTTTCTGCTCAAAAAAATTAATGAAAAACAAATCTGATCAAAATGACATTGATTTTTATTAGTTCTAAATAAAAACTAAAAGATGTCTAAAATGCACATCTACAAAGCATAGCAAGTCAAGAGTTTTAGAATTTCTATATTAATACTCTACAGTTCGAGAATAAGGGTAACAGCATGCAGCTAAGAAACAGGTAAGTACACAATACCGTGTAATGCATAATAAACGGTATTGTGTACTTACACTGACGGAACAATACCAAGTGTAAATGGAAACTTTAGCATGCAAATAATTTCTCAATAAATTTTAAAATTTATGTACACGAGTTCTGCCCTGCCTGGCCAAAAAATTATAAACCCTGTTCTAATTGGACCACGGCATGATTTAATCGCAGCCTGAATGTCGTGGCATAAAAATACATTAGTTTAAGGAGTACATTATATTCGATTTTCATCTCAAACAAATTGTCTCCAAATCCTTTAGGGTTGTAGGTAAAGGAGTACGTACTCTGACATCGCACTCCGATACACCCCACAGATTCTTAGTTGGTGTCCGAGTGTTCTGGTGGCCAGAGAAGTTGGTTGAACTCTTCCCGTCTTTCATATCAACCATGAACAATACCAGCACGATGGATAGTGACGTTGTCTTGAAAAATCTCATCATCTTGACACTATAAATGGAGCATAAGAAGGTGTACTAGATTCCATAACATACTAATACGTTCGCGGGATGTAACACGGCCATTCGCCGAGATCAAGTGACCAAGTCTATGCCATGAAAATGCACCCAACATTTTCATGCGACTGTCGTCGAACTCTACAGAATAGCATGTATCAAGATTCACCTGAGCATGACACGTTTCCACTAGTCACAAGTTCAATCCCAATGGTTGTATGTCCATCTTTCTGTTGGCAGCTGAGACTAATGGTTTGTGGATGGGGAAACATTTACCAGAATACATTCCTCACATTCCCCTGCACATTATTTCCGTTGAAATAGAATGGATTGTCCTGGTCCACGATTAATGTCATCTGTCAATTGGTGTAACGTCCTCACTAACCACTGTCTATCCATGTTTCAGAGCAATTTCTTCGTCCACAATTTTTCCTACTTGTAGAGCTTTGTTGGGATCTCTTTTATAGACTCGAGAGATGGTTACCTTTGATTTCCTAGTCTCTTCCATTGTTGTTTTTTCTGCTATCGAGGCTTCAGATAATATGGACCTATCAATAATGCCTCATCTTAATAAACACACTCACACAAACCTGTTTGCACTATATATCTTGATGCAATAATCTGATCAGATAGTGAATGAGTCCCGAGAACAAAATAGATAAGGATGTTACTTGATTTTGTGGTCAAGCTGTGTATCAATCGCATGCACGTCGTAGATCTTCAAACCTTACGAGGTTTTCCCAGAAGGATAACCAGCTGTGGGAGAATTAATTTAATAGAATCTATATAGCGTAGACCTGAACTGTCAATGCACCTATAAAACATAAAGAGTCATATTTTCATATTATGGCTATCACAACACCTAATATAATAAAACCAGTATACTGCAAATCTGACATGATTTTTGGTACGAACTAGCAACTTGGTTTACAGCTACGTCTAGTAACAAACAAACAAAAAAAAACCAAAATCGCATATACGTGATTTATCACACACTTAACGTCCTTATTTTACTTAGAAAATCTGTATAATACATATTGGTTTATCTGTAAAATTAAAGCACCACCTAGATGACGGTTATAGAACTGTTTTCTACACGATATTAGATTTATGAGAAGTGTAGATTACATGAATTTACAGTCTTGTTTCGCGCGTTTTCTGATACTCATGCCCTTTAATAACAATAGCATATACATATTATAGCAACAGGATTCGATTTGGTTCATCACGTATTAGTGTAGTTTCACAAATTTCCAAGATATGATAGATGTATTATAACCTTGTAAAGAAAATGTTGGTTGGTTGGTTGG
>NW_013665988.1:0-26832 GCF_000517525.1 Limulus polyphemus
CTGAAAGAGTTAAATTATAAACGGTTTTGATGTCAAGTTTATTGGCATACATTGATAGTAAAGTTGTTCAATTACATTCTGAATGTAGTTCTGTAAAAAGTCATGATATGTCCATTTTAACCCTGTGCAGCATATATGGTTAGCACATAAAACATGCATTTATAGGATATATTACTAGCTTGCTCATAGAATCCAAAGCCCATTATTATAAATAGACTGGTGAAACCAAATAAAATACACTAAGAATGTGTATTTATAACAGTTAAACTAACTTTGGAGGATTTGTCTGTAAGTGTACACTACAGATTTAAATGAAATATGCTTTCATACCTTTACCACAGTGTGGACACTTGAAGTCAGCTTCTCCCCGGTGCATTCTGAGATGATTGTATAGACCAACTTTAGATGATAATTTCCTAGTGCATCCTTCCCACGGACAAGGCACAGGAGGACTGAAAAAAGGCTTACATATTTATATCATGCACACAAAAATCTGAACATTCTCTAACTTTGAATATTAATACAAAACACAAAAGATTCTAAAGGTTAACTAATACATGCAACATAGGACAGATAAGTAATATTTATTGGTCCTGTCAGTCCACATTTCTCATAAATTTCATCATGTTTGTCTTTGTCTGATCTGTTATTATTGACGTATTTACTGTAGTAATTAAGAAAATACTAGAATCAATATTACGTTGCATTTAAGCAGTTTTACTATAAAAAGTCCTTTAAAAAAACAAATTAAATAAAATATTGATAGAATGACACCATGATTTGTGTGAGAACCAAGTGTGATAGAAGTTGTTGCATTTCAAGCTTCATGGAACAACTTTCTGTAATGGTGTGTGTGTATATATACATACTAAGATCATGCTAAATTAAATACAAAGTTCAGACTGATAAAAGTAAACGTCCCTCATGAAATGTCTTACAATGTGCGTGTTTGTTTATTTTAGATTATATTTCAATGTAAAATCAATATTATGTTTCTGGTAGTTTTGAATGTAAAGACAAAGCTACACCTTTACCTTTCTTGTCCACTTTCTTATATCAAATTACTTGAACATCTGTTCAAAACAATATACATTTCGTTTGTAAATTCTCAGCATCTTATATAGTAGTATTTATTTAACACTGATTATTCTTGCTAGTTTACTCAGGGAATATATATTTTCCATTCTGGCTTACATCTAAAAGTAAACAGTGGCCTATTCTACCAAAATTAAAGAGACAGTGTTTTGGGGCTAAGACTTTATTTAACAGATTGATGACAGCTAAGGGTCCACTGTTTCACTATATATATTTTAGTCTTGAGTTGCTGACAAAAAAACAACTTGGTGCTAAAGTTAAATTTTTTTTTAGTTAACTAACATGGTTATATAATTCAAAAATGATACTTAAAACAACATTCTTTTTTTTTCTTTCAAATTCAGTTATGCTCTGCTAAAAGCCTTTCCAATTTAAAAAGAAGGAAAATGGAATTTATAGTGTACAAGCTGAAATAACCGTCAACTGACAAGGAATGTTTAAACTTAATTCAAACAATGCAAGTTTAACAGTAATCATATATTTCAAAACAATAACCCGAACTTAAACTTTATCTGAAAATTTTAAAATTATAACAAAGCTTCTTCATAAACAACATGTGCAGTTTGCTTTCAGTCTACCATCAAATAAAGATTTTGAAGTGATCCCACTCTTGAACACCCTACATATCATTGACCATGAGAAAACCATGGTTATTCAAGAAACAATCCAGCAACTTCCATACTTTTACCTTAAATCCCTTTAGAATATTCAATATTGTCTGAAGCATCAACCTGCCAAGAATGTTTGAGATTGACTCAATAGGCAGAGAGGGTAATTAACCAATAGGCTTTACAAAATAGAAATAGGGTTAAGCTCAATTCTGACTCTCTTAGGACATTTCCCATAGTCCATAGTGTTTACATACAAATTTTAAATGAGATGGACCAAATAGGCTCAGAGGAGTTAGGGTGCAAACAAACACATATTTCATCTTTATATATATGGATAATAACAGGTAATTTGTAATGGTTTTTCCTACAGTGACTGCACAGTACTTTTGACAAAACATTTTAATTTTTTGGGGAACACAGTAATTTTTGTTGGTCATGTTTAAAAGAAACTACTTACAGTAACCTAAATGTCTACTTCAAGCATTCTAACTCTCTAACAATTACTGAAAACAGAGCAAGAAGTTAGCAATAATCAAAATTTCATTACCCAAACATTCATAAGGATTGTTTTTATCATTTTGCTGTCTAAAAAAAATGTCTTAGCAGTAAATACACTGAAATGTCATTTTATTTACTTTTTTATTATATTCTGAATCCACTACTTTTAAAATATATCTGCTAATCAAACAAATACACTATTTTACAAGTGTTTTTTATGTTTTGGTTGAGCATGCAAGTTAAATATGTGCAGAAATTATCTACAAGATATACTCAACAGTCTAGCATATGACGCAGTGCCACAAAGAGTCAGAAAGCTTTAGAATTGACAAACATTTTTAGTTAGACCATGTAAAAAATGGAATATTTCTGCATTATACATATTTTTTCATATCCAATTAAGTTTTACTTTACTGATTTATGTTAATCAAAAACTTACTATGATCCAATTCTTTATTTTAATACGTGTTATTAAAAAAATGCATACCAACTCTCATTTTAGCAATACAGTAGATGTCAGATTTTATTAAAACAGAATCACTAGCAGGGCTGGAATCAGGTAAAACATTAACTAATTTCATATGTTATTTAACTTCAGCCTGAGTTTTTTAAAAGTTGCTATTTGCCACTAGCTTGTAAAAACAACCAGATTTTTTGAGATGGTTGCTGTGTATCGGATGTTATTCTTTTCCTTCACTGACAAATAATAAAATGAAGGTTTATTAAATATAATTTAATAATTTTATTACAATTTACAGCTTTTACAGTAAGTAAGATTAGTTTTAAGAACAGGTATGACATTTCGATCATTAGTGCAATCATTGTCAACTTGTGTACTTGACAATGATCGCACCAGTGATTGAGACAACTTACCCGTTGTAAAAACTAATCTTACTTTCTGTAAAAGCTGTAAATTGTAATAAAATATACTTATTCAGTATGTAAACTCGAAATGATGCATGAATTCAAGAATCAATACTAATATTAATTTTATCACTATCTGACAATAATAAAATCAACTAATTACTTCATCTTGATTTTTACAATAAATGGGAAATGAAATACTGAATAATTTATGTAATATTTTTTTCTATTTCAAAGTTTAATACGTGTTGATTTTTTTGCTAGTTTGTTAGATAGTAAAAAAACATATGGATCACTTGATAAAAAATTAACCCCTTAACTAGCAGTTCTTCAGACACTAGTGTTCCAAAGCTGCACAGGCTTGTCAATTAAAAGGTTAACTTAATTATGAAGTGTCACCAAGGTAATCCACAAATTCAAACTTGATATTTATATTACACACAAGGTCTACTGCTGATAGCAATTCTTTGTTCGAGTATATTTGAAATAAAAACAAAGAAAATCTTACGCATGTACTTCCATATGAGCCACCAACTGCTCTCTCTGCAAAAAACGTCGCTGGCACTTATGACACTCGTGGACAATACTGTGTAAAGACAGATGACTCCAAAGTGCTTGATGGTGGGGCATTCGAACCCCACAGATCTATATGCACAGAAAAAAAATTTAACATATCTAAAATTTATGTATTTATTTAAGAATTTACATAGGTGTTATCATACATTCTAGATATTTCAAAGAATACACTGAAATTACATGCAATGAAAACTTAAATACAAATATTTAAAACAGCTATGACAAAACAAATCTCATATAAACTATCAAGTTTTTAAAGAGCCAATGTGCTGCAACCTAAGTGTATTTTATACCAAGATGGCTGTGAGCTCACACAGCATTGAGTTATTTAGAAAACAGATATATAACCCTAAATTATTTGCAAAATTATATGAGATAATAACAAGTTTTTCTATCATTTCCTCTGACTTTAGAACTTCAGCATTTTAGATAATACAAGTCAGCTTAAACATTGTAGCTACTGTTACTACTACACGATTAACTCAATTAATTGATTACCAATGAGCATCGATTACATCAATTATTATAACATAAAATAATCCATTAATGCCACAGATATAATCAACTAATCAAATTCGGTGTTTCCAATTATTTCAACTACCATGTTGAAACATTGCCATTATGATTTTTTCATTATTATTTTGATGAACTAAAATTTGTTCAGCTTAAATGATTAATATCGTAACAGCCATCAAAATTAGGTTTTCCAATTATTACTATTCTTCAATTATTTCAACAGTCCAAGTAATTGAAATATTGCCATTATGTTTGTTTGTTGTTAAGCACAAAGGTACAAAACCCAATTTTTAGCATCATAAGTTTTTTTAGTTATCTCATGTGAGAATCATGAATGTTTTTAAGACTTTTTTGAGCAATCTCATGAAAATAATCAGTTAGTTGAATGTAATCGATTACTGAACCCAACAATTAATCAATTAGTAAATTATGTTAATTGCCCAGTTCTAACTATAGTGATGACTTTCCCATTTCTTAGTAGCCAGCTTCAGTATTTAAAAAAAAGATAACAAGCACAGAGGTGGAGAAAATATAATCCTGCAGAATAAAAAATGGAACTATTTAAAGAAAGTGTCCAATGAAGATAAATTACAATGGCAATTTATCAACTGAAAACAACAAGAAAACATTTCTATGAAGTTTATTCTATTTCGAGTGCAGTTAGGAAAAGATGATGATCATAACCTATCCCAACAAAACGTTTGATTTTATTAAATACATTGTTTTTCTTTCTGAGAAGAATTATGAAACTTGAACTAATAAATGTAGTTTTAACCATTTCAAAACAAAAAAATCTCATGATTTCTATATCTACAAACTTGAATTCATATTTCAAATTTTGCATTAAGTATATGGTCTAGAATAAGGTGTTGTGGACCTAGACTATGGTAATATCACTGAGGTCAGTCAAAGAGACTTTTATTAATTGCAAGCACAGACCAGAAGAAGTGAAATATTTCAAATCAAAAAGTACCAATACCATAACACAAAAATAACAGTCGAAGTAAGCCTCCCACCAAATTCTAGGTAAAAAAATAGGGCTAAGTAAAGGATAATCAAGTAAAAAATAGAGGAGTAACACTGAGCAGCTGTATAAAAAATAAAGTATATAACAATATATTACTTAGGAAAGACAAAAAAATGAGAAAACTAACCAGTATACAAATGTTCTTGTAATTAATAGTTTGGATATCTCATGAATACAACAGAAAAATGTGGAAGAACACTTTGTACAACTGGAAACACTGTTTTCATGTCTGACGGAACTCTCTTAACGTCTTATGCGAGACTTAATGAGCTTCAATAGAAACTTATATTTGGACCCTGGATAATATGTAGAAGCTGAAAGTACTGCAAAGATTCTCCTCCAGCAATGGTCAATGTGATTATGCATCTTCTCCTGTGTCTCTTTATCAATGTAAAGGAACCAGTCTTCAGGAATGTCCTCCATCTGATACACTTCCACTAACTTGTGATGAGATCTGTCTCCTGTTCTGACACTGCATGTTTCATGCTAGGCACCTGACAGCTCTCACACCTGCTTCCTTCAACTGAAGAAGTGGAGAGATGCCAAGTTTTTAAGCATTTCATTGTCTAGAGATAAACGTGGGAACAAGTGTTGTTTCATGCCTAACACAAATGTTTTCTACTGATAATGTTTCAGTCTTAACAGTGGCCTACTTGTTTTTCCAAGTAACTGGAAGACAGAAAAATCATGTTAAAATGTTCTTCAACAATACTGTGCCATTATTTAGATGATTTGGTAGTAGTTGCAGCACAATGAACATGTGTGTTTGCCTTATGAGGTGGACTTTTATAATTCTTAACATTTTGAACCCTTCAAGGTTCCAATCACCTACTTAAGCAAAACTCTGACCATGCATTTATGCCTATAACTGTTGTTCTTAAAAAGCAATTTTGGTAATTCTTGGTTTAAAATCTTGAATTTGTTGTTACTTACAACTCTGCCATTGATGCTTTAGACTTATGATGTATATTAATACAATTTTTGAAGAACATGACCTCAATGATACTGTCACAGGTAGGCTCACAACACCTCATTCCATACCAACAATTATTTTCTTATATCTCTCTGTCTTTCATAATTATTTACCTATCAATGTACTTCTTAATCACCCTCTCTATGTATATATACAGTGTGTCCTGAAGAAAAATGATGTATTAAAGAAGAAAACTGGTTGGGTACTGAAAACAACAGTAGTTAAAAACAAAAACCTATAACTGAGTTATATATTTTATTTGTTTAAATAAATTATCTTCAGAAAATATCTGACTGTCTTTAAAAAATTAAAATACTGAAATTTTTCCTTCAAATTTTGAAAGGTCATTTTATAAAGTTCCACATATCTTTGCTTTTTCACTAGAGATTACTATGTAAGTATGATTGACTTTTGCCCACATACACTTACCAAAGATCTTCTATGCATAAACTGTATAAAATATTTGAAAATTTGGACTGTAAAGTTCAAAAGAATTTTGTTCATCATGAAAATGTTTTTTTCAATATTATCGCTGTATAATTATTAGAAAAACAATACTTTATAATAAAATCTGAGATTATTTTATACTTATTTAGAATTTATCCAGCAAAGTCTTGAAATCAAACTCCAAATTATTTATAATAACATCTGAGGTTATTTTAAATTTATTTAAAATTTATCCAGGGAAGTCTTGAAATCAAACTACAAATTAATTGTGTTAGAATATTGGTATAGTTTATCAAACAACTGTTCTTCAATTTTTTTTTATATAATTCACAAGCATGTACATATTTTTTGCAACTGGGTTATTCCAGCAGGAAGTGTTTATGTGGTTCAATCTTTCAAACACAATTACTTACCTCACATACATTGGCCATCTCAGGGTGCACACTCTGAATGTGGTTTCGACGAGGTCCAGGTTGGACAAACAGCAGCCCACAGTGCATGCACTGATATTGGTGGCTTTCTGTTTCCATGTGCTTCACAAAAGTTGCAAAAAGGCCAAACCAATTATGACAGACTTTGCAGCGATAATTTCGAGGTTCACATCGATTGTATTTTTCCTATAGGACAAAAAAATATATATAGTTTATTTTACACAATGTAAAAACGATTTTCAGTTAAAAAAATAATAGCAGTGTACAAAATGTTTCATTTACATCATAAATCTTGTGAACTTTAATAATTCTTTTCCACATTAATTTGTTGGTGAGACTGAAATGATGAGTGCACTGTCTTCCTATGACACTAAAAACAAAATGAAGGAATGCTTACACAATTACTAACGAAATACTTAGACAGTCAGGGAAGAAAAGTTTAATTACATCATTTTGTTGTTAAATTCAAGCACAAAAATGTTACTAAGATGACTGGTTTCAGTAGCTAGACTATAAAAAAAAGGTACAAGATTGTTTAGGTTCCTGATCAGTTATAGATCATTAGAAAACTTTACAGAAGACAAATTCAAAGCCTTTTTAGTAAACAGAACAAACTGATGAACAAGTTACTGAATGAAAGGGTAAATGGGTTAAAGATCATTAAAAGGTATTGCACAAGTAAACTTTATAAAAAAAATATACTCAAAGCCTTTATAGATAAATATATCAAAATGATGAGCAAATTACTGATAAGCATGCATACTACTTTTGCATTAAACAAGAAAACCTGTTAAACATTTTTCATATTTTTACCTGTGTTGTAATATACTTGGTGGCATGTTCTGGACTGAACATGTGTTCCTGCAGTTCACTTTCACTTCCAAAAACCATGTCACACATGCTGCAAAAGCTTTCAGATTTCTGGTTATGGCGAAGTGCATGACGTTGAAAGGCTGCTGGACTACGGAAGGTTCGTTTGCACTCACTTATAATACATTGGAACCGTTTTACCAGTTTGTGCACATTATGCATGTGCATGTAGTAAAGAGGATAGCTTTTAATAACAGCATCACACAGATGACAGAAATAGCCTACTTTAGCTGGAAATCCTAACTCAGCTAATTCCTTATCTGTAGGAAGATCCTGGATAACAATTAGTCGATTCTTGTCTTGCTCTTGTTCAATAGAATTCAGTGGGGCATCTCCAGCAGCCTCCTTCTCATCACTGGTTCCTGGTTCCTTACTAGATGTAGCTAAATGCTGGTTACTAAGGGACTGACTGTTCATAGCTAGTTCCTCAGCTGTGCCAGTTATCAGAGGCTGTTGATCATTGATAATGTCACTATTAACAGGCAGTTTATCAGTAACATTTTCACTGGAAAGAGCCTGTTGGATAATCAAACCTTCAGTATTCACTAGCTGTTGGTCGGATTCTTTATCAGTGGCTAAAGAACTTTGTTCACTTAAATTTTCTATATTCAGAGATGAATGATCAGCAAGTTGACCAGTAGTTATACAAATCTGACTGTTCAACTTTTCAGAAGTTGCCTCTTGCTCATCATCTTGGTTTGTGAAGAATAATGAATCATGGTCAATTTGTTGATTATCTTCAGAGGCATTAATGTTTTCTTGTTGCTGGTCAACTAAGGTAGACTGGACTACACCCTGGTCTTCAACAAAGTGTGTAACCTCAGCAACTAAGTGACTAGACTGAGAATCATCTGTCTCCCTAAAAATTTCACTTTGTAGAATTTCATTGTCCTGACTGTTTCCACTGGAAAGTTCTGGAATATTTAAAATAATTCAAACTGATCAAAATACATAAATTTAGTTATATATATAGAAACCTGTGATTATGAAAAAAACTTGTATCATTAATCTTTTTACTTTTCACAATACTTGTTGTTTTAAGGGTATTTTAGGCAGTGCAGACAAAGTAAATTTTTGGTGTTAATGGACTTCTACTGACCATTTCTATAAACATGGAGAAGCAGTCTATTAAAACCAAAATTATACTAAGAGACAAGTTACAGTGTATTGCTGGTTTCACTTAAAACATCACAAGATGTTTATAATATACCAAAGGTATCCATAAAGGCAACTACCATAAGCTAATACTATATTTGGGCAGACTAGATCTGAAATATCAAACTGACATTATTTGGTAAGCTCATTAAGTTTAATATGGCAGACTAACATTTAATACTAAACCATAATTTTTATCACTAAATAAATATATATACCAGTATTTGAAACAAAAACAGAATCACAAGGAATTTTTCTACTTCTAGTTGTTACTAACTGTCAGAAAATAAAAAAACTCAAGATGTGAATAAGAGAAAGATATCTTGAGTTAAATACATTACATAATCTACATAATAAATTATTATAACCTCAATTACGAGAATTCTATTAACTAACCAGGCATTTCTTCCTCAGAATAATCTGGAGTCTCTTTGTTCACCCACCGCATGTGAACATGATGCTGATGTTGGCGACACATTCTTGCTGATGGAAATCGCATGCAGCACACAAAACAGGTAGTTCCTTCTCCTCCACCAGAAGGCTCTGATGTTTCCAACATGGGCTGACCAACCACCTCTTCAGACTGTCCAGGGGGTAGATGACTACCTTCATCCATATGTTTCTGTAAAGAGCACGTACTAAGATAACTTGGGCTGTCAGAGTTTAGAAAAGTCAAACTAAACAGGCTGAGTATTCTAAAAAGAAAAAACAAAGCCCTACAATTCACCTAAATGACATGGACATCACATGACTACCACCTGGAAAACATGCTGCCTGGAAGTAGGCATCTCAACTTTATTTTCATTATATATACACAGTGTCGTCACTAATTTCTCATCAGATTTTGGCAAGGAAGAAAGTTCACATGGAAAAATGTGATTGAAAATCTCCAACGTAAAACCACATTCTTTTCATAAGTTTGATTCGTTGTTGATGTACAGAACATGAGCAATATTTGCATAATACGGGAGAATAAAAGGTCCTTTGTTTTATGCTCAAGCCAACCGCTTGACTTGACGATAGGTCTAATCTTTGATGATCTTTGCTTAGATTTATCATCTAGATCAACCTGTCAAGCGTGAATCCATTGCTGAATAATATTTTATCAGTCTTCTTAATCTAAGACAAGGAATAACTGTTAAACTTTTTGTTTTGCTTCATCCCATGAACATGACCAGTGTTGTTAGCTGTGCTTTCATTGCTCTGTTGGTGTACACTTGAACCATGATCTAGGATAGACTATCAGAAGTTATTAATATTAATTGATTATTATTAGAAGAAGTTATTACTATTAACTATTTCCAGACTGGTGGTAGTGGTCACTGATATCCCTTGAATTGTTTCGTTTTAACAATGAAGAAATATTTCAGAAAAGTGCATAACACTTAGCAAAAACTTAATAATGAGTAATTTTAAGTTTACACTTAAAAATATCATATAATTTAATCTAATTTTTCTATGATGTTTAACTTTTCATACCATAAAAATTCCAAAATTTTGTTACAACTTTTTGAAAAACTTTTTAAAAATATTTCCTTTCTTCTTAGAATTTTATTTTTTTCATTTACCAGAAAGTTATGTTTTCAATATCCAGTCAATTTTGACTTAATTGATTTTTGCTTACACATATTTTTGAAAATTCATTTTGCTGACTGAAGTAGTCACAAATTCCAGTTATAAATCATAAAAAAAAAGTTTCATAAACTGAATCATTTATCAGTGACCTAAGGCCTGACCTTTCAAAATGGAGTAAGATCAGGCTAGGCAACAATATATTTACTGACAAATTTCTTGGTATAAATCAATTAATATCCAATAAATATATTTTGTTTACAGTAAATTAGAGGTTCTTTTATTTATGTGTGCTGTTTGAATAATCTTATTGATAATGGTCAATAAATATGGATTTAAGTAATAAGGCATCAAATGTAATTTCTCGGAAGAAAATTACAACAAGTTGCAACAAATATAATTTAACATGAAAACATTGAAACAAAGAGATTGTCAAAAAATATAAAAAAATCCCAGCTTTTGCAGTTAGTTTCTAAGTCTTCTAAGCTTCACATTAAATTCTGTTGTCCTTCTTTGCAGAAGATACATTTAATAAACTTCTCACAAAACCAAGAGTTATTTCTCATAACACTTTATTCTCCTTACATTAACATAAACAGTTTATAGTCTTCTTTATCCAATGATATTTAAACTTTTCCTGCAGCAATTTTTAAAGCTGTTTTTCATTAATAGTTGTTCTCACCCTTTTATGAACCAACAGCATATGATGTAAATAGGGGCCTCTAATAATAATTAATTTTCATATAGAGATTGAAAATCATACGAGAAACACAATTTGGTTAATTGTATTCGTAATGATAGTTTATTAGCAAATAAAAACCCATGCTTTGTGGAGGGCAGAAAAATTCTAAAAAAAATTAGTAAGTGCATTGTTTATGGATGAGACTTCATGGAGCTGCATACAAACGTAGGTTTGAAATTTTTAAAATTTTTTCTTTGCAATTTACACTAAATAAATGTTAAAAATAAAAAATATAAATTTAAAAATATTTTTGAGTAAAAAAACCTTTGAAACAGTTACAATTATTGTTTCTATTTAAATTTTGAAATTGAATATGGAGGTGTGCACTCAATGTCTAAAAGGTGTAATTGGGGTAACTTACTATTGTTGATAATCTAACCTAATCTTGAACGACAATTTGATCTACACTAAACAATGGATAGAAAACGTTATGTAACTGTCACAGTGACATCAATGTGGTAATTTTTGATAAAATATTTGTAGCCCTGTCTCAAAACCTCATTTGTTTGTTTCTGTATTTACTCTGTGAGATCGATCAATGAAAAATCAGGCAAAGCAGGCAAGGAGCTAGTCCACACAATGCGAGTTGTCATGATTATTTTCCAAAAAGCACCCAATGGTCAGTCATGTTGCTTAGGTCTATTAAGCAGAATTTCAGGGTGGGAAAACATGAGTGAAGCAGTTGTACCAGTTCAGCCTGAAAATGCAGTAACAGAAATACCATGAATCAATGTATACACTGTGCTAAGTGTTGCATTTTTCTTGTATTACTGCCCAAGATTCTTGAAAAAGGTGTGGAATATTTCCAATATGTGGGAAAACAACAAGATACATGGTAAGATGATCATTAAAGAGCACATTCGCCCATCATAAAAATAGTATCAGGCATTTATTTTATATTATCAATACACAAAAAGGTGTATTGGTACAGACACATCAGAAATGGCTGGGAAGAACCCCAAGACTAGTTGTTTTGTTTAATAATGCCTTGGTTAGCAAATAGCATAAAACAAAGACAGTAGCTTATTTTTATATTCTTCCAAAATTATAAATTTCTTCACCCAAGATTTCTTTAATATTTGAAACCTTTACTTAAATTTTTATTGTAGTGGTGATTCCCAACTGCCAGGCCACAAGATTTTATCTGGTCTGCAAAACAGTTGAAAAAAAAAAGTGCTTTGAAATATAGCTACTGAAGCATATTGTTTTATAATGTAACTTAAAAGTATTTTAAGAAGTGGTCTGTCTGTCTGAAATTTTGAGATCAGAACTAGCTGGTTCTCAGTCGGAAAAAGTTGTGAACCACAGGCTTAGAGATCACCTAGCTTTGTTCTTTTATAATATATAATACTTTATCTATTTTCACACAAAATATTTACTTTAACTTCATCCTTTATATGAAAACTGAAAATGCAGGCTTACAATTATAAAGTATATATATATATATATATATGTATTTATTCAAATAATGATCCTTTACCTTGACCTCTCTCTCTATAAAAACTCACAGGGGATGAGAAACTCTACACTAAGTAAAACCTACAAGTTTCAACCTTTTTCCCAGTATTTTGTTTACCTTAACTTCCTCCTCTGTTGAGAAAGTGAGCGAGCAATGATTACACTTATAGAACACATTTCCTTTTCCTACAATTCCAAATGCATTGGTTTCGGTACTTCTTGTTGTGGGGGTCTCCATGTGAAGGGATGGGCATTCTGTGATGTGGTTGGTAAGTTCTCGAACATCACCACATGGCTGTAGACACTTAGCACATGACCATGTTTCAGGACCTATCATCAATCCATTAAAAAAATATCAATAAAGCTCAAAAATAACAAAAAATAACTGTTGAATACTCCTGAAGGATTACAAACAGCACAGAAAATTTAGAATGAAGATCTGAAAATAATGTGTTCAATGAGTAGTTGCAATAAGATACCATACCATTATCTCTCAAAACTAATATCATGTTTGTTGTGAACCATGTGATAGAATTTGTGATGTCAGCTCACATAAAGTATAGATTTTAATGTTAAAACAAAAATGTTATACTGTTCCTACATCAGTTTATTTTAGGTAACTTTTTTTCTTGAATGATACAAAATACAGTGATAGGAATTGATGTTCATGTCCCACATCGATTATCAGCCTAAATGACCATTAACAAATATAATTGAAGCAAGGAATGCAGAGTACGTAGTAATGTAACATTAAGTACTTCAACAACTATTTCAGTAGAAACAAACAGATTAATAAATAATTTTCAATAATTTATTCTTGGATTTATTTTCAATTCAACAAAACATAACTCATTAGCAGTAGTTGAAAAATGGAAGAACCTTTAATAAAGAAAATGGGATTGAGTGCAATAGTTTAATTCCCTTGGTTGCTGTCTGAATTTTTTAAATGAAGTATACATTAGGAGTCACATAGGTTATTACTTTAAAATTATAATATCAATAATCAATTATAATATTGGGTTTGTGAATGTGGTCTTTGACTGGATGAATCCAGAAACAATTTATACTTTTGATAAAAATAAAAATAAGTAAAAAAAAAAGGAAATAGAAAAATTTCTTAATTTTATATTTGAATTTAATGAAAAATTAAATAACGGACATTTCTTTCATTTCTACAGATAATTTGAATTATAGCCCTGATTAATTTCACACTGAATTAAATTAAAACATTAAATATTTTTTTCTATTTACAGCATGATGTATCTTTTATCTTTTCGTAATGGGCATTGATGATATCTGTTAAGTACAGGAACAACCAATTAATAAATAGCATCAATTTCCAATGCAACACTAATAAAATGCATGAAAATTTTGATATATTCACACCAGATTTAAAGACAGACACAATGAACAATTTCATGTTCCTTTTTTATGTATCTAAGTAGCACTAAATTATTCAAACAAATAACTATGTTACCTGTTTGTACAGCATGAGATAACAACATGTGACGATTTAATCTCTCCTTTCCCAGAGCATACACATGACAAACAGAACATTGTAAATGAGGACTCAGGACATCTTGAAAATGATGCTGCTTGAAGTGACTCCGTAACTTGTTTGGTCGAGAAGTACAATAGTTACAGAAGCGACAAACATAAGTTTGCATATGATGAGCACTTTTCATGTGGTCATGGTGATCATGAAAATCTAATGAGGGGTGGCCACAGATGCTACAGTAAAAACTCTCTCCAAAGTTCAGCACTGCAGACTCTGGGACAAGACGAACTGTCTTATCATGGGCACTAGGGTAATGAGCTCGAACTTCGTTTAGAGTCCTTAAGGTGACTTCACAAAACCTACAGGCAGAGTTTAGGGTGGTCTCTTCTGTAACATCAGATGGAACACAGACAAATACTATATTCTCACTAAAATCTGCTTTAGCATTATGTACAGAAAGCTCATGAATGCAGTGATAGTGCTTCTCCAGGTCTGCAGAAAACCGCAAGGAATACTTGTCCCTACAGAAAAGGCATCTTAAAGTTGTCTCATTAGGAGAGAACACTTGACGAAACAAGAACATTCCCACCAGTTTGTCTGCATTTTCAGCTTCCTCCAATGGTAGCTCACTTTCTACTAACTGAATGGTGTTTGGGAGTTTCAATGTTGATGTGTGATCCACGTATCAAGAGTACATTCTTCTAACATTGGTCGTATCTTGTATGGCCGTCTCATTCCCTACGATACATTTATTCAAATGTTTCATTACATTCAGAAAGGACATATTAAATATAAACTGGATAAACCTTCTGACATTCCTTAAGGTTATCTTTAAACTAGAAAAAAAAAGTGTAAGAGAAAGCTTAAGAGATTAAAAGTATGTAACCAAAAAATATACATTACATTATGTTGTTAATTTGAATTATCATTTAACTTTTAAACTAGTAATTTGACTAATAATTTAAATGCAATTACGACAGTTGCATTATGGGAATTTGTTTTTGCTTCAAAATCTTGTTATATGTTTTATATTAAAGTATTTTCACTTTTCAATTTCACAAGAAAATTAAGTTTTCCTTTAGTTTTTTTAGTATGTAACAGTTTCATTAATTTTCATTTCAAAACTAAATGTTGGGTTTATTTTGAGAAAATCTTTCTATAAAATGTATCACATGACAATGTGTCATCTTTCCTACAAATTTTTTATTCTGTTGTGCAGGTATTACTGTCGCATCTTACAACAAGTATACAATTAACCCTCTGGATATGGACAGAAAAAAAGTGCATATGTCATGACCTTTTTACAAAGTTACATTCAATATTTCATTAAAGTACTTTATTATCTGTGTGTGTTAATAAACTTGGCATCAAAATGTAGTTTATAATTCCAATTTTTATATTATCTAAGTTTTATTTTTTTATTTCAAAAGTACACATCTAAATAAATTCTCAATCTTCACTTTTCTGTATCATGTGACACTTCTTTGCTCCAAATTTCCCATTTTAAATATTCTTTCCACCCCTGAGCTTCTAAGTTTTGATAAAAATTAACAATTTTATTATATATATGGCTAAGACATAATCTAAATTTATAACCTCCAATCTTCTTCCTTTATTGAGAAACAAACCATAATGTCAAACCCACATGCCATGCACTCCTATTACATCCTGTCTTACAAAAAAATATGATTACTTCTCTACACAATTTGGTATAGGATTATTTTATAAGCAATAGAAATAGGAGATTTTAATTTACTGATTTCTGTATAAGCACACACATTATTTTGCACACACTGTCGCTACCACAGAAAGCATATCAACCACGTAAGAGAATTATTTTAGTCAACTTACAGCTTATTTAGGAAGCCAGTTGAATTATAATAGTTTATAACGTCTTTTTTTGTTACTTTCTTCTTTTTACGTATACTTTTTTAATTTATTGTTATAAAAATAACTAAAATGTAAAAATAAGAAACTAAGTTGCATGGCTGTAACCAGAGATATTAATTTACTGGACCAATAAATGATGATCAGCTGTTTGTTGTTGTTTTTTTTGGGGGGGGGATGTAAATTTTAGTCCTCTCACAGCCATTCTATGCAATTCTTGGAGAGTTTTTAGTTTGTTCAATTTACACTCTACTCACAGGGGTTTGTTCAAGTATACATGCAAGGAATTAAGTTATCTACCACTGAAAAAAAAAATTGCTCAGAAAAAAACTACCAGGGCAGTTGCCCCATAGCTCGTTACAGCCATGACTTGGTTAGATAAGAAAACTTTAAAAAATCAAGTAAAGAATTTCTCCATTGGGAAATGTGCATGAAATGTTTCTGTGTGATGCAATTCAATATTCTGTTTACTGTGACTTGCACTATGCTCTTGCCATTAGTTTGATGGTTATACATGGTTGAAGGAAGAATGCAACAATAAAATTAACTGAAGGAAGTTATGATGACGTAAGAAGACTGACAACTTCGAATAAATAAGTGTAATTATCTGTTATAATATGCAGTCATGCTATAAAGAAAAAAAAGGTAACTTAGATTTATTTTGGATTTTTATGTGGTGGTGACAAGGTCAGTCAAATGGACCAAGCTTGTATACAGTGTTAGGGTAGAGAAAATAAATAAAATATAGTTTTACTGAAACAAAAAAAAAACAAACTGGATATTCATTTACAAAGTTCCATAGGATATGCAAATGAAATATGAAAACTATAAATTGGAAAAAAAAAAGCATTTTTATTCTTTACATGAAAATCACCTTTCACTCAAACTGACTCAGTAAAAGTATTGTAAATTTACAAACAAATCTTTAGTAAAATTACTTAATTAAAAAGTCAGATTTTTTGTGTACAATAGATTTGTAATGTTTACTAAGAGGTTGCCAAATTTCATGAAAGTACACTTAGTAGATTCAGAGTTATAATTTATAGTTTCATGGTTACAAAGCTAGTCAAAATGATGAAGACCTTATATAAAAGGTTAATAGGATTATAATTTTAAATTTACTTAGGGAATGAATAAAACCTATGATAGCCAGTAATATACAGAAATGCATGTCTTACCTGCCCAAGTTCTCCTCTCTTTATTGCTTCCAGTTTATTGGTAGCTTTCTCCACAGCTTTTACAGTGTCTGTACCTCTTACCTCCACAATACTAGAATCAGGCATCACCACAAAAATTCGATTCTGCCGTCTTCCATGCCAGTTGGTGGCCCCTTCTTCTTCTGGTGGCAAGCCTATTCTTGATGTCCAGATACTCCTCTGCATCAAGGAAGGATATTTTGGTGGTCTTCCTCGTTTTCTTTTCACAACTGGCTGCTGCAGTGATTCTTCAGAATCACTTTTTTGTCCTGGAGCAAACTGAGCAGCATCTTCAAAAAACTCGTAATCATCTGAATAGAACTGAGGATATTTACGTGGTCTTCCTCGTCTTCTTTTAAGCAAAGATGCTGGCATGCCTAAACGTTGCTCCTGGAGATCTTGAGAGAACCCTTCAGTGTGATCAAATGATTGTGTCTCATCTTGATTTGCTGGTTTCACCTCACGCATTATTGACTCACTCTTTGGAGGGCGTCCTCTTCTTTTATGAGGACCAATGATGACATGTTGGCGTCTTAGACTTCTTTGCTGTCCCCTTGATCCTCTTCCTCTACTTCGGCCTAATGCTGGTCCCTGGACAACTGATATCATCACAGGTCCTGAAGACTTTGGTGAAACAGTGTCAGCTTCTAAACTAGATGTATCCTCTTGTGTTTCTTCTGGACCTTCGAATTCTGATATTAGGGAAAAGCAGTTCTGTGTTTCCCTTCTTAATCCCCTACCTCTTCCTCGTCTACCTCTTTTTGGCCAAAGTCCTCTTTCATAATGATCAGTTCTTGTGTCCAAACTACCAAAACCCCGGAGACGAACTCTTCCAAAGAAACTGCTTCTTGATCTTGGTCTTCCTCTTCCATGAACAGTAATGCCATAAAAGAAGCTAGGAGGCTGACCTTCTGAAAAAGATTTTGGCTTTCTGCCAGGTTTCTTTTTTAGAGAATTTGGAAGATTTTGTACACTGTAAAACATTCTTAGTCTGTCCAATTTGGTAGGAAAACCTTTGATTCCACGGTACTTTCCATTGTGACCCAAGAGTCCCGGACTGTAACTCTCAGGCAGAAGAAAAGAAAAGGGTTTTTGATATGGATATTCCAATAGTAAAAGCCTATTAACCTTAGGTTTTTTCATTTGGTAATCACTATCTTCATCAGGACTATTAAAAGAAACCTCTGAAGTAACTTCATCATCATCATCTTCCCACTCACTACCTGATGAATCCTCCAGAAAACGCCTTTGAAGAATTTTATTTTCATTGTCAGCCCAAGATTTTTCTAATTTTTTTGTATTTTGGATCCTTTGACAGACAGACTTGATGAAATTAAGTGCAGCAAGACTAGTAGAGCGTCTGCTTCGTCCCTCAGTTTCTGATGAAGTCATCTGTTCCATATTACTGGTTTTATTCTCACTTTTACCACTAATTATCACATCTTCAACTGTGACAAATTTTTCTGGTTCAACATCTTCTTCCAAGCTTTCAGAACTATTTGCAGTTAATTTCTGTTCAGATTTTGATGCTGTTTTCTGTACTAATTTCAGTCCATAAAGGGCTTTTCTTTTTTTAAATATTGCTATTTTTCTTTTAGCTTTTGTAACTCGTCCTCCCTGAATTTTTTCTGCCTCACTTTTTCTGGGCCTACCAACTTTCCTAGTTCCCTTAGGACGCCCCCTTCCCCGTTTTTTATAATTTTCATCTTGTAAACTAACCTGTTTACAAAATGTACCTTTTACTCTCTGTTTTTCCTCTCTGTTTTCTGTTTTTTTCACAGTGGAAGCAGATTTATAATTTTTATGTTCTTCAGTTATGGAAGTGTTCTTGGAATCTTTTGGCTCTTGTGATTCATCTTTTTTCAATAATGATTCTTTATCTTCTTCTTCAGTATCAGTTTCTTTCTGACTAATTTTAAATTCTTGATCAGTCACTTTTTTCTTTGTTGGTTCTATACCCATGTGATCATTTTCAACTTCATCTGGAAATTCCTGAAAACAATTTGTACGATTTTCAAACAGCTACAGCAGTAAATTACTTGGATTATAAGTGTCAAAACTGTTTTCATTTATTGTATAGTATGGGGAAACACACATCCAACAATATGACTTAATACAAACTTAACGTCTGTTGTTATTTATAACAAGACTAAACTTCTCTGAAAAAGTAAAACAAAGATAAAATATCAGAGATTTTAAGTTTTTAATCTTTACATTTTTCTTCCATTAAATTAATTTTATGAGATAACAAAAAGTGAGCAATAATGAGCCAAAATGTCATCACACAATACAAAACATGAAAAGTTGGTAAGTTTAAAAAATAAATCTTAACGTACAAATACATCTGAATTGAAAATGTTTTCGTAAATCAGTTATAATATTTAATATATCCATATATATATTTTGTGACACAAAATCAGGATTTAATTATTTAAAATTAGGGAAGACATTTTCTACCAATAGTTGAGAGATAAAATACACTTGTTGACATCAAGAAACCTTTCAATATGTTTTAATTATTAAGTGTAAAATGAAGTTTATTACAAATGTTTAATTTTAAATATGCACAGATATTATTCCAGAAACAAACTTTTACTCTGCTTAATATGCAATCGTTTGGTAACTTCTTCAAGTGAAAGAAGAAAAAAAAAAGGCAACACTGAATGGCGTATTGTTAGAAATGCATGCAACAATAGTGACTTAACAATGTTAAAAACTTAGAACTATCTTATTTTTAAATAATTAAATAAAATTAGAAAATAATTCATTTCATTATACAAAAACTCGCCTTACCTTGTATAGCAGCAAATTTGGCATATTTGCAGTTTATCAGAAAATGGTACTACCCTCAAACGAATTACAGCCAGACCTTGATTGCATTAATTTTTAGCTTCATAATTTCATTTTTGATCGTGAAATTTTCGTTATACAAAAACTCACGTTATTTTGTATAGCAGTAAATTTGGCATATTTGTAGTTTATTAGAAAATGGTACTACCCTCAAACAAAGAACAATTCATAACAACAGCCAGACATTGTTTGTATTAATTTTTAGCTTCATATTTTGCATTTTTGATCATGAAATTTTTGTGAACTGAAAATTTTTTGACGTTAATAACTTTATTTCATTCTCCTGGTAATTTATATTCATGAAATATTTTGTTATAGCATTATTCTTGGTATTATCTTTTGAAACTAAGGAAATTATTATTATTTTATGAGAAATAGTTTACTTGTTGCCTGGGTGTATTGGTTTTAGATGACTGTGCAAAGAGACAAATATATTACACTACTTATGTCACACTGACCACTGATAATAAATTTCAGCAATATTTGTCACAAGAACCTCATTTAAATGTTGCATGGTTTGGCTAGGTTTTAAATTTTTACAGTTTTAAAACAATCTTAAATGAAAGCTTACATATTTTGACTACTTTTTTTCAATTTGCTTGAGACTTGTTTGTTAACAGAAAGAATAGCCAACATATAATTCATGTTTAAATTTAATAACTACTTGCTACTTATAGGATTTAATGTTAAATAATTTCTAAAAATCCTTTAAACTTCACCAAATTACCTAGATACGCTGCTCATTGAATCCTGACTTTTGTGGGAAATCTCGTATACTTCAGCTTTAATTTATGATTATTTGAATAAAGGATGTACAATCACCCTTTTAATGTAAGTAATGGATGATGAAAATTCAAATAAACTGGTTTAGTTATAAGCTTTTTGCATAAAGTATCGGTAATGTACTCATTTCAAAAAATATGAGAAAAATGTTTTTTTCCAGTATTCCTTCAATATCCATGTACAGCCTATATCTTATGTCTGAGTGCTTCAAGCTTATGACTTCATAATAATTCAGAAGTGAGTCAAAGCCATGGTTTAAGATGCTATCTCATCAACATGCTGTTCTTTTTTGTTAGTACTGCAGAGTTCTTTATATGCAGAATTTTCTAGATAGTCTATCAAGGTACGTCGAAACCTATTATTTAATCACCCATCGGTATACCTCTTAAATTAATTTAAACATATTATCAAAATATCAGAAAATAGTTTAACAAGCTTCTTTGTTCTTTTCTGTAGTAATTATCACAACTTTTTTTCCTTTTTTTTGTTAAAGTGAAAGGAAAAAGTTTAAGCAAGCCAATACTATCTTCAATGATGATCAGAATTCTCTCTAGTATTTTATAGAAAAATTCTGAATTCTCATAGAGATCAGATCAAGTACCTTGTGTTCTTATAGGTTCCTAGTCTTTTCTAAAATAACCTACTATTATATGATGTGTAAGGCTACAATAAAAACAGAAATCTCCCATTTTGTGTTACACTTAAAAATGCATTAAACATTTCTTAACATTGGAAGCTGTAGTAAAACATTTCATGACCAAAACAACAGATTTTAAGAAACAAGTGTTTTATAGTATAAAACTTCTCACAATTCATAGATCTTTCTCTTTTACGCATATAAAAACCTATCTTGGTTATAGAAATGAATTAATTCATTTAAGGCAGGCTGTTTTAACACCTATTAATTTGTAAGACCTTAGTGACATTTTTACTTCTACTGAAAATTTGCTAATCAACAATTATTTAGTACATAGTATCTCAAATAAAAAACATGGCAAAAAAAGTTTGATTCTACAGCAAATTTTGTTTCTTTTTTACTGAATGATTGTTTGTTTTTTGAATTTAAGCACAAAGCTACACAATGGGCTATCGGTGCTCTGCCCACCATGGGTATTGAAACCCGGTTTCTAGCGTTGTAATTCTGCAGACATACCACTGTGCCATTGGGGGCCTTTTTTACTGAACTTTTATAGAATATATCACAGTGCTCTCTTTGGGCCTATAAGATCAGATCTCAATATAAGATGATTAGCATGCTAATTTTGCAAATACAGCTTTGAATTTATTTATGAAACTATTAATTTGTTCCACACTGTTTTCTGGCAAATATTTAGAACACATTAAAAATTTACACTGTGTAACTAATTTATTATCAAACGTGGTCCTTATGTACCAAATACTATTTGTGGGTAACAAAAAGAACAGACCTTATAATTTATATGATATTGGAGGTTTCAGTTTAGTTATTACTTTATCTAACTCAGATCTCCAGTTAGTTGTCTGTGGTATACAGTTTCAACAAGTTTACTTTATTAAAAAATCCAGTTATAAATACATAAATAGATTTTGCTGATATAATAAAAATTACTAATTTTTCTATTCAGAATTTCGTTGAAAAAACTGTAAGATAACTTGTACAGTGGGATAATATTTTTTTTAGGTTTTATATACACATTTGAATAACTAAAAAACCATAAATTAATACATTAATACCATAGAATTCTACTATAATTTACCAAGCTTAGTAACTAAGCTGTATTTGGGTCTAAAAAAAATATGAAATTTCGAGTAGACTAAAGACACTTCCTACCTCATTGAAATTTTGATTCAAAAGAAAAAAATCGTGGAAGGAACATTAGAAAGGCTAAGAAAACCACTAGGGGGTCATTCTGAGCTTCTGATTGGTTATTCATGTCATATATAGAAGTAAGTGTATATAAGGGAGCATTTCCAAAAATGGAAAGAGGTGAGTGGGGTGCCACTGTGTTTATTATGTGAGCAATATCTTGAATGCAGCACTGGTTCAATAGGTCTATAGTTTCATACGAATAAGAAACTCAAATTACAGATATTGACAAGCTAGAATATAAAATAAGAATGTCTTATCTTTTCTATTTGCTAAGATACCACGTGACACAGAAAAATCGATGTTTATCTGCATTTTTTAATATTTACTTTTAAATTAACAAATTGAGTAATGTATAGTTGTAAAATTTGAATTATAATCTATACTTTGGTACCAAACTTACTGACATAAATTTGTGAAATAGTAGTTCAATAACATTTTGAATGTGAGGCAATAAACGAGATGACATGACCTTTCACCTGTGACCCACCTTGAAAGCGTTAAAAACAATAAATAATCAAAAGAACTCATGCAGATGCTCACAAAATTATTTTAAATAAAGTATTGCTCATTTTTTTCATAAACAACTTTAAATCTCACACCTGCAACACATTTAAACTTTATTCCTTTAGCACATTCCATTAAAATCCTTTACGTTTAAAACAATGTGGTAAAAACTGACTTGTAATCTGTAAAATTGGTAGGTATGAGTCTGGAATAGGGTAATGGAATGTAAAGCTTGAGGATTAGTGGAATTTGCTATTCAATTAATCATGAGGCTTTAATTAGTTACATTTATAACTGGAAACATTATTACTGATTAATCAATTATTTTACATGACACTAATTGACAAAATCAATATTCATAGGTAATTGATCATATCATGAATTGGATTAATCATTCAACTTTAATTAAATGGTTCATTAACTTATGCTGACAGATGTTTGTCTTGATATGTTTATTTTCCCAAAACACATCTACAGTATATTAACTGTTCAGCTATAAAACATCCTAAAAACATATACAGAACAAAAATAAGTTAATCTGAAATATAAAGTTAGGATTATTGAGATTTATCATTACATCTGATCACAGTTTCTTGCAAGATATATATTTTCTACACAAAACTTATTATAATTACTGAGAAATTAAAATATATGCCTGATTAATGAAAGGCAACCACAGAAAGTGATAATGTAATGATAATAAAGGAAAATGTGATATAGCTTTACTATGTCAGTACACACTTTAGAATAACTAGATTTCTGAATTTAGAATTAGTATCTGTGGCTAATTTTGAAAAAGTAAATAAAAGGATACTGGTACCATAATTTACTCATCCTCCCTCATGAGAACTATGTAATTCATAGTAACCAGTATGTCTACATATAAACAAATGTTACACGTTGATCTGACTGAATTTCTACTTAAGTCAACTAACCTCTATATCCAGTTTAATTATTTTACTGACAGGTTCTGGAGTAACAGATCTCTCCTTTCCTTTCTTTGCTTGTATTTTGGTAATTTTGTTAATGGCTTTTGCGGGAATAGCATTTTCCATTAGTTTTTTGCCTGGCATTCTTAAACTTTTAGGATCTGTTTCAGAAGATGAAGTCCCTTCTTCAACATTTTTGACTAAAAGTTCATGAGAAACAGTCCTTTCACTTGATTTCCTTGCCAAATTCTTCCCTTTTTTTCTTTCTGCTTCTTGTTTCTCAAATTCCTTAATTAAGTTTTTACTAAGGATATTCTCTTCGGGTTCCCAACAGTTTTCAGAGCTAAAATATAAATTACCAAAAACATTTTTAAAGCTCAAATACAAATTATCAAAAAAATTTCAGAGCTAAAATATGTCTCACTGAATATATCCATAAGGTTTCAAAAGTAGCCAATATATTACAAAGGTATGTCTTACAAAAGTTGTTTTATAGTTTTCTGAATCTAACAAAAATGCAAAAAAACAAAGAAACATGTTGACATAGAAAATCCACAAACATTAAGCTATCAATATATTAAGAAACAATTATCAAGAAATTTTTGTCTTCAAAAGAAATCATAAGTATTATATACTGATTATAAAGAACAATAACTGTTCTTGAAAACTTGGTTCCAAACTTGACAAGAAGGGATATCTGCCAGGCTTGTGGACATGTATATAGATAAATATTACGTCGTCAAGAAATTAATGTCGCATTTTGGAACACTTTCATTACCCCCCCCCCCAAAAATGTACATCATGTATAATAGTTAAATGAACCGCCTAAACACGTCACGTTAGTGTAGCCTATATAATGTGTAAAGTTTAGTATACTCTAATCCCTTATAGTGATGGCACACAACAAGACACATTCAGCATGTAATGCTGTTTGAATACAAGAAGGGAAACAATGCCCCTATAGCCACAAAGAATATGAAAGAAGTTTATGGAAATGTTTTCAATGTTCTTAATGTGAATGATAGTTCAGCAAATTTCGTTCAGGTGACTTTAGCCTTAAAACCTGTGATGATAGGGGCCGACATGTTGGAATTGATATTGATGCTCTGAAGATACTTGTTGAGTCTAACCTAAGGCAACACACACGTGAAATGGCCCTGAAATTACATATCTCTCATGAAACAATACGTAAACATCTAAGGAATATGGGAAAACTATATAAAGAAGATGTTTGGGTGCCTCAGGAACTCTCCGATGATCATCATTTCCAACATGTGAATGTTGCTTCATCTCTTCTGGCAGGTAATGCACATGAACCATTTTTGGACAGAATTGTCACGGGTGATGAAAAATGGATTCTATATGCAAATAGTAAACACCAAAAACAATGGCTCAGTCCTAGACAAAAACCACTTCCGGCCCCAAAACTTGGGCTCCATCTGCAGAAAGTGATACTTTGCATTTGGTGGGGCATCAAAGGAGTAATTCATTTCAAACTCCTAAATCCATAGCAAACTGTCAATGCAGAGATCTATAGTCAACAACTGGAACATTTAAATCAAGCCCTTCATCAGAAACGCCCTTCACTCATCAATCGGAAGGGTGTTCTTCTCCATGACAATGCACGTCCACATGTGGCACATTTTGCGCAACACAAGATTATGGAATTGGGTTGGGAAATTCTCCCCACCCACCATATTCTCCAGATATGGCACTATCAGACTACCATCTTTTTTGTTTGCTGTAACACCATCGTAATGGGAAAACGTATGCAAATGTTAAAGGAGTTAAAGAGGACATTGACATGTTTTTTGCTTCCAAGCCAAGTGATTTCTTTAATCAGGGCATTAAAACCTGATTGTAAGATGGAAAAGCATCATCAATAAGAATGGAGACTATTTCAGTTAATAAATGTTTTATTTTGATATATAAGTTGTTCGGGTTTTTTCATCTATATATAAGCCACATTAATTTCTTGACAACCTAATATGTGTGTGAGTGTTTATATACATATAAAAGTTAAAAGGGTAAGGGCACATTGTATACAGTGTGCATGTAGGCAGATTCACACCCAAATGGCAGAAAAACAATAGCTTAGAATGATCACTGAAAATAATTTGTTGGATATATTTTCACTATTACACTGCTTGAACAATTGGTCATAATAACACAAAATTGAGTCAGCATTTTAACCAAAAAATAAAAGTAAAGTTAATAGTGATATACATTGGTACTGACAGTATTCTGGTTTACTTTGCCAATCAGCTCCAAATTTCCAATAAAGAAGCAGATGTAATCATTAAATGAAATTTAATCCATGTCAAATGCTGAACTTATAACTATACAGAAGGCAGTCTTTTTAAACTTGATGCACTACAGGAAAGTTTAGTAATTTAGCCAAGAATGATGAAATCAAACAAAAATTTGGCTTAGGTGGCACTTTTTTTGCTTTTACAGCTGAAAATAGTAAAAAAAAAAGTTATCATTTTTCCTAAACTGAA
>NW_013665988.1:27832-28452 GCF_000517525.1 Limulus polyphemus
ATCTTCATCTTTGCCACCTAACGTTGTGTTTGTTTGCTCCAGTCTTTATATACCCCACTCGACTGCCCTCGGCAATATCTAATTTGCAAAACTTTATGCTGGCCCTCACACACCCTCTATGCAGGTACTGTATACAAGCACTGTATGCAGACAATAAAATCACTCTTTCAAGACTTACCATGTTCCGGTCACTAACACTGACTCTTAGTGGGAAGGAGAGTGTCAACAGAGGTAAGTATGTTTGGAAATACATTTTCAGTTTAGGAAAATGATAACTTCCAAAACATACATACCTCCACTGACATTAATAGCTAGAATTCCACATTGAGAAGACAGAGGGGCCGGTGAGGACAGAGATCATACAGAAAGCATCTGCAGAGAACAAATATGTACCATGAGAAGTGGTATTAAAGTGGGGAACACCGCACTACATATAGAACAGGTATACTCTTCACTCAGTACTACAGAAAATTTAAAAGTGTGGAATATAATACAAGTATGATGGTCCAGCCCCAACCAAACAGCTGAGGTTCCACAACTCGGGTTGGATTTAAGAGGTTATGGTACCCATATCTCATGTTGGTGGCCAGTGCAGTTGGACAGCAGATATATATATCTTT
>NW_013665988.1:29403-73763 GCF_000517525.1 Limulus polyphemus
CAGCTGAAAATAGTAAAAAAAAAAAGTTATCTTTTTCCTAAACTGAAAATGTATTTCCAAAAATACTTACCTCTGCTGACACTAATAGCTATTTCTCGATCTTCATCTTTGCCACCTAACGTTGTGTTTGTTTGCTCCAGTCTTTATATACCCCACTCGACTGCCCTCGGCAATATCTAATTTGCAAAACGTTATACTGGCCCTCACACACCCTCTATGCAGGTACTGTATACAAGCACTGTATGCAGACAATAAAATCACTCTTTCAAGACTTACCACGTTCTGGTCACTAACACTGACTCTTAGTGGGAAGGAGAGTGTCAACAGAGGTAAGTATGTTTGGAAATACATTTTCAGTTTAGGAAAATGATAACTTCCAAAACATACATACCTCCACTGACATTAATAGCTAGAATTCCACATTGAGAAGACAGAGATCATACAGAAAGCATCTGCAGAGAACAAATATGTACTATAAGAAGTGGTATTAAAGTGGGGAACACCGCACTACATACAGAACAGGTATACTCTTCACCCAGTACCACAGAAAATTGAAAAGTGTGGAATATAATACAAGTATGATGGTCCAGCCCCAACCAAACAGCCGAGGTTCCACAACTCGGGTTGGATTTAAGAGGTTATGGTACCCATATCCCATGTTGGTGGCCAGTGCAGTTAGACCGCAGATATATATATCTTTGTGATATGATCCATACCAGTAATCACAGAATGATGCATTTCAAACCACCAGATTTATGAAAGAAAGCAAACAGAAGTGAACAATCCTTCTGATCAACCTGAAGAAATCCAAAAGGCAACAACCTGATCATATGCCATACTCCATCAAAGTCCAGAACTCATCCAGTCTGGATTTACAAACAGTTGTCTTTACTCCCCCACCAAGTGGGCAAGGAGAATTCTGCTTACCCATGGAATTAAGGAGATAATGAGGAACACTGTCCCACCAAGGACCAAAGATGGGACTGCTTCCCGTTTGGATTTATGAGGAGATAGTGGACCTCCTGCATGAACAACTCAAGACCTGACAGTGTTTATAAGAGGGTCCAAGCACCACCACCCCACCGGATAGCTAAGCATCAAATCTAGACTGGTATTATGAGTAGGCTCCGTGTAGGTTGGTTCTGCTCTTACAGACATCTGGGAAAAAACTTCCAGGGACCCAGGTAGGAGGGTCCCCAACTTCACACTCTTCTCTGAGAGTGGAGAAAACTGAACACTCCAGAGGAAAATCCGCTGTCCACCACCCCAGCTGGGAACTAGGTGTGGTAAAGACTCCCAAGCTCCACTAGTAGAAGTAAGGGGGGGAACATAAGCATTGGGGAGGCCTGAGGAACAGGTCTCCAAAGACAGTGCAACAGGTGAACCACGTTCCCTAATTTTTAAAAGCAAACTGATCTTGACTGATTCAGCTCTTAAGGTCAGCAGGGACTGGCAAAATCCCCTTTAGCTTTACTTATGATAGTCCATGAGTAGCGGCCCATTAGAAATATTGTAATATGATATCACCATCCATAATTGCAACCAGACGATCTTACGGAACACCTCATCTCAACAGAGCCCATTACAACCAGGAACCGATACAAAGGTTGCTAGCTCAAAATTTAAATACAAGCATACGTGACTGAGCAACACTTGCCACTGAGTGGGATCCAAAAGAAATCAATAGGGACCCTAGAAGAGAAAAGAACAGTGACTGTAAGTCAAATAACTCATTACTCACCTCCCTGTTAAAATCTAGTAAAGGTAGTCAACACAGCCACAGGGGAAGATGAAAACCCCTCGAAGAGGAAACTGCAAGATCGTGAAGGTAATGAGATATGAACGTGTCAAGAGAAGTCCACATACCAGCCCACAAAATATCTCCGGAATAAGGATGGAAACGATTAAGAGATCCAATGGAACAAGGAGTGGAAGGAGGGGGCCTTGAAAAACGAATGGATGAACCTGCAAAAGTACAAATGGAAGTAAAATAGAGTCGAGCAGTCAAAGACAATAATGAAGACTGCAAACGTGCTGTATCAACTCTGGCTTCTAAAGATTCTGTATTGATGTGCATGCTCCATTGGTCGGGAAGTGCCCACTGAAGAGACCTCATATGGGCCTGACCCGATGATAGGACGCCAATCTCCAGTTTTCTTGAGCACCACAAAGAGACGAGAATATAATCCTGGATGAATGGGATGGCTCGTTTTAGTAACAACTCCTGAATGGCTCGGGCTCGAAGATCTGTACATCTGAGGTCTGAAGGAGGAGTAAAAATGGCTGGAAGGGACAACAGAGGAGGGGGAGAAGTAAACTGAATCTCGAATCCCAACTCCAGCATTCTGAGAACCCAATGATCGATGGTGAAAGAACACCAAATGCAATGAAAGAGATGTAACCGTCCTCCCACAGTAATTGGGGAAAACAGGTAGTAACCGACAGCGCTGGTGCTATTGCACTCTGTCCGAAACTACATGAGAATAAGGACGAAAACAATTAAGAGAACCAATGGAACAAGGAAAGGAAGGAGGGGGCCTTGAGACATGAAGGGATGAACCTGCAGAAGTACCAGTTGAAGTAGAATAGAGTCGAACAGTCAAAGACTGCAAATGTGCTGTATCAACTCTGGCTTCTAAATATTCTGGAATTCCAGCAAATAAATAAGGCCGAAGAAGATGCATTTCCCATAAATCTGAAAGGGCAGAAGAAGGTAAGTGAATTCCCTCCAAAAATGCATTCCTGACGCAACAAGTCCCAGCAACAGACCAACCACGACACCAAGGCAAGTCCTGAAGAGGACGAACGTGTCATAGTAGTGACCAGAAAAGAGCCCAGTTCGTCATCAAATTGTTGAGGTGATCAGTGATATACTTCAGACAAAAGTTAAAGGGAAGAGAAGTATCTTAAAACAGTAGTAAGAGTCAAACGAATCTGCAAAAATTGTGACTTGTTAAGAGAGATAACAGATTCATACCTGGCACCCCGTAGATCCAACAACGGATTTAACCTTTGAGTGTTCAAATATATATATCATCCTGACGTTGATACGCCAGGGCATGTTGTTTAGATAAACGAGGGGGGGAGCCATAGCGACACCCTTATGTAATTGTGTTGCAAACCTTTCTGCATGCACAGCAACATCAAGAGAAGGAAGAAAAACTAAGTAATCCCCTTGAGAACGATCGGACAACAAAGCAGTAGTAGACTCAAAAGCACATATATTCCTGGATAACAAAACAAAGAATTCCCAATTATTATAAAACAAAAACTATGAAAATGTAAATCACAAAACGTTAGTCTGAATGCTCTCACTTTGTCAAGAAAAAGTGATTTTATTGTCTGCATACAGTGCTAATATACAGTACCTGTACAGAGGGCGCATGAGGGCCGGCATAACATTTTGCAAATTAGATATTGCCAAGGGCTGTCGAGTCGGGTATATAAAGACTGGAGCAAGCGAACGCAACGTTAGATGGCAAAGATGAAGATTGAAAAATAGCTATTAGTGTCAGCAAAGGTATGAATGTTTTGGAAGAAACAATTCTTGCAGTTTTAAAAATTTGTACTGTTTAATGAAATATTTTCAAATCAAAAGTTGACTATCCTTTTCATAATAAAAAATATGTAACATTTCGAAATTCACAAATTTGTGATTCTATTTGAATAATTTTTTTACTAACACATAGATCTTATCATACATACAATTCATAAAACATTATTTTATACTCTCTGCTAAGAGTTCACTGTACAGCTAATCCCTGGTTATTTAATAACAGATTAGTACAACAGTGTATTTTACTTACAGCAAAGTCACATTGAGGTTTCTGCTGTATCCACTGAAGAGAATCAAACCCCTAATTTTTAGCACTGTAAATCCATAGACTTACTGCTATGCCACCAGGGAGAAAATACAATAGAGAAAAACAGTTATACAGCACTACTTTTCCTATCACCCGGCAACCTAAATTTAGATGAGAATGCTCTTTCGCATGAGCTTAACTTTAGTAAAAATTTGTTTTTTCAGAAGACACTGAATCATTATGCCCACTGTTAGACTATTATGTACACCTAAGTTTCTTTATTTATAAATCTTTTACAAAACAACTTACTTTGGGTATCCTTTCCATTTCAACAAGTATTCCAGCTGACCTTGATGGAACCTCTTCCCCAGAACTTTCTCCACCTGATACACACGGTTAAACTGTGAGACAAAAACAATGTTCGTTCTGAACTCTTTTGGTAATATCACACTCCAAAGCTACCTTTATGTTCACATATATCGTAACCTGGGTGCTGTTGCACCACCCCCACCCTCCCAACTTTTACATATTTGACTTATATAGCAACTGTAAATAATATTATTATATTAATTTTAATGAGGGGCAAACCCCAAAACCTAATGTGATAAATCTTACAAGCTGATATTATCTGTCAATCATAGCTTTTAACCCACTTAAAATAAAATTTTTGGTTTATAAAATAAAATGCAGAAATGTATAATATTACATTATTCTAAAGCACAATCATTCACAAATTTGTCCGATTCCATAAAACACAGAAATCACAGTAGATATATTAAGAAATTTCTAACTGTAAGAATAGTGACCTTGTCAACCGAGATATTATGTTCTGTATATCTTTCTTTTTTTAAGCATTTTAAATTTGACATTCAATGTTATGTTTTTAAATTTCATAAATCTGCTATCTTTAACACCATCGATATGACACGTATATAAATAAAAAGTATTTATGTACCAATTGCTGATGCATACTTGCCTTATACCCAAAGTTAATCTGATTCTGATTTTTATTAAAGTGATAAATTAATCTTTAAATTTAACTAAAATCTAAAGTTAAAATCTCAAATATTAAACTACCAGGAATTACAAGAACTTACTGCAACTTCTTCACAAGTTTTCAACAAACACTTTTTTTTCATTCTACCTGGCCCACCAAACTTCTTCTTATCCTAAACAAGAGCAACAAATGACATCCAAATCAAAGCAATCAATAATTTTATCTACCTCTTAAGCTTGTTGGATCATATCTACTATATGTTAGATATTTATAACATTAGTAAATTTTAGATTAAATAAGGTTAATAGATTCTAAATTTATGTAGAAATAATTTTCATATATAATCATCCTAGTTAAAAAAAAAAAAAAAGTAGTAATGACAAAGTCTAAGCATTTGCTTGTTTACATCTTTTAATGGTGTTATAGCCAAATGCACATTGTGGAGAGTTAAAGTCTACTCTGCCTTTAAATTTTACAAGATTTGCATTCCAATATTTATACAAGTTAAATACTTTTGATTAAATTTTTTATTTACATTTTTATTTTGGATTATTTTCTTTTATCTTATTTTAATGTTTTACTTGTTGAATTTTGTGCAAAGCTACTTGAAGGGTAACTATGCTAGCTATACCTAAAGTTGAAGAGATAGACTAAAAAGATGGGTAGTAAGTCAACACTTCCCGCCACCAATTCTTTGGCTACTTATGACAGACCAAAGAGTTGGATTTCATCATCTAAGTTTTAAAATTTTAGTCTAGCATTTAGATTTGTTAAGAATGCGATTAATGAACACCATTTTTAATAATAGTTCTCATGTCAAACACTCCCCATTTTTTATGAAATACCTACATTCATGAGAGGATCTACATTTAAAAAAATATACCCATCTTCAATGAGTAGAATTAAGTTTAAATCATGCAATTATGAATATCTTAATCATACAGATTGTATCATCATTTTAATCATAATGTTAAAAATATATTACACTGCAAATTACCAAAATTTTCTTAATATATGCATAAACTGTACTTTGATTAAGGTATACATTAACTTTTATTTTATCCATAGCAAACATTTTCATAAGAAAAGTATATTTTGGCAATGAAGCATTTACTATTATCAAAACATGAATGAAAACATGCTTTCAACATAATTTTCATCCTTCAGATCAAGAATGCAACATTTAACATCTTATTCCATTATTTCATTGAAAGGATAATAATGGACAGACATAAAGATGATGTTGGAATAGCGGTGACTACTTGCCCTCTGGTTTAGTACGACAGATTATAATTTACGGATATTAAGAAACTGTCACATTTCTGCATAATAATACATTAAATATTAATTGCATTGAACAATTACAGTAGTCAGTTACATCTTTTCTAAGCCTAATGTCTGCTTACCAAACACATAGCACATTCTCCACAATCTTCTTCCCGCATACAACCTTCACACTCCCCACAGAACACTGAACCTTTCTTTGAAACTTCTCGTGACTTAGCGGTTGTACTCTATCAAATGGGTAACATAAAATGTTATACAAAGGAAATATGGTATCTGTAAGAGCAGTTTTCACTCAGCATATTTGTAGTATATATTTAAAAGCTATCAATCCCATTTTCTTTTAATTAATTCACTAAACTACCTAATGAACAAGATGAATTTACTGCTTCTAATAAAAATGATGTATCAATTACAAAACTGAACTTATTAAAAGTAAAATAGAAAACATATATTACTTCACCTTAATTAATAATGCACTTAATGAGATATTTAGATCTGAAAAACAATACAAAAATGAAAAAAATGTTTGGTATTTAGTTCTAAAGCAAAACTGCTCAAATGTTGTTATACTTTGTTTAGTAATCTTATATATATCACAAACCATGGTGTCTGTGAGCATTTACCTGTCTCCCACTTGAAAAGCTGCACATGCAGGCAAAGCACAACATTTAGTTTTGAAATGACAGGAGAACAAACAGGAATAATGTTGATGTCAAATTTTATATCACAAGCAGAATATTCTACATAAAATTGTTAAGATTCAAAATGTGAAGTAACTTAAAGAATAAAAATGTAGATTTACAGTATGCTATTGTTGAGTGGCTCTTTGCATGAATGAAATGCTGAACAATTACTTTTCGCAGTGAGTGGTATAAGTAGCTCAGAGCTTTGGCTGTGAGTGAAACCAAGAGCGCAACCCAATTAACCTTTTTAAAGTCCATGAAATAATTTAAATTGATAGATTAACTTAAACTTTTGCTGTCACTAGGGGCTGGTACTTTTGCTTGTTAAAGTATAATTTCAGTTTTATATAAAAAAAAGTAAAGTTTTGAAAATTTTATGTAAATATAAAATACTTTTTTGCTTTTGGCTTATGGTTCACTTGGTTTTAACAACATCACTACATGTAGTTGAGCTATTAAACATAGCAGCCTGTGTACTATGTCACAAACTTTAATGGCTGTAGTGTATCTATATAAGTATTCTGCTTACCATTTTAATAAAATCAAAGTTTATTAGTCATGTTTCAAAATAATTAATCAATAGCTTGTGTAAGACTTAAATCATTAGAGTGTATAAAAGCTATTGAATAATGTACGTATTGTCATTAACACTAAGATAAATCAAGTATACTGAAGTCTGAAATATGGCAAATCATGTAATGATTTCTGTTTTCAGGCTGTAAATATTTCCAAATGACTGAGAAATAGATATAGAAACAAGAAAAGTTTGTAGATTATGTACTAACTGAAACAACTAAAGTTATTCTTAAAACAATATGCAGAAAATGTGTTTACTTACCAGTTCTACTTTACACAACTGAGTTTGTTTGGTGAATATGTGACATATTTAAATAAAACTAAAAAACAAAGTTTACAGTTTTGCATCATGTCTGATCAAATTACCTTCCACTGCACACAGACATGTCACCATAATTGTTGGAAAATTATTTTTTACTTTTCTCATATAAATCACAGATGTTCATATCACCTTTCCTTTCAGCTTTATTTTCAATCATAACGTTTAATGTTAATTTCACAAACTAACTTTACTCAAAATCTCTTCTTTTTTTTTTCATTTCATTATTACATCATCATCTAAATTTACAGGTGAAATTTACTAATCAGAAATTAAAATTCTCAAAATTTTGTTTGCAATTTTCAGATTTGCTTGGTAATTTGTCAACTCCTGACACTGTATTATGCAACAAACAATCACAAAACTTAAAATCCAGGATGATTCTTTGTCACAGAAGTTTTTACATAAAATGCCCTATCAATCCCTGAACTTAAAATAGCTCTAATGTATGTTATAAATGGGACAACATTTAATCAGTAGTAATTGTAAAATAGCCAGTCAAGTGCATGAGAATTTTATCTGGAACATAACTGTTACTTTATTTTTATTCATGAAAACAACACTTTCGAAACAAATTATGAAGCTATTTTTATAACTTCATAGCCCTAGTACATAAACATTATAGATCATCCCTTTTTCCTCCTTCCAACTAGTGCCAAGCTGGATCAATACATCATAGTTTAACTGTTCTTCCTTGGTAGTTAATGAGATTTCTCTACTTAGAAGATACTAACATCATAATTCCAGTTTAACTTAATTATTTTTGTATTTGAATAAACTCATTCAAATCACCTTAACTTTAACACTGAACATGTTTTCTGCACATTCATATTATATTGTAACATATTTTTATTATACATCTACCTTTTAGTTTCGACAGTGAAAAATAGCCACAAGAGCAGTGAACCAAAGTAAATATATATTTACCCATGAAACAAATTTTGTACTGAAGTTTATACTGAATGACTTCGAATTTGTATATCCTCTTTCTTGATCTTTCTTTAAAAAACATGATTCTAAAATAAGGTTTAAGATTTTTCACTAAAATTATTAGATTAAATATTCAGTTACACGTAAAGAAGTCTTTATACGCTGGTTGAACTACACCAAATACAAATATTAAAGTTTAAAACTTGAAAACAAACCTTAGTTACACGCCCTGATGATAATTTTTTGGTAGGTGAAGTTCCATCATTCGTTTTCTCTTGTTGTGATTCTAGCACTTTTGAAGTGAGCTTAGAGCTGTGATTTTGTCCAGGTCTAATATGAAGTTTTTTTATGGCAGCATTTGTAGAAGAAGGTTCTTTATCTGATGCTGAATGAATTGTTGTTCCCTTAGGAGAGCCAGAATTGACAGTCTTGGGTGACTGTGGTTTTAAGCTGGAAGTAACTGTTAAAACAAAGAAAAAATACTTGTAAAAGAAAGTAAGCAGAAACTGCTGTATGCTACAGAAACCATATATTTCTGTTTGTTCTTCATTATATTTATGTTTTAGATTTATTTCGATGATTATAGAATGAAGAGGAAACTATGGTCAACATTTCCTACAGTAAATTATGCACAGCCCAATGCATCAATAAAATGGGAGAAAATACTAGACGCGACGATGAAATCTTTAGTTGCCATGGCAACCTGGGATTTGTCGAAACCTAATGTAGTATATTCAAACGTCATCATTTTTCATACTAAAACATTATTGAAAAAATATTTTGGCCTAAAACATTTTTTTTAGTATTTGAGAAAGATTTCAATATTCTTTCTTTTGTTATAACTGTGCATTTAGGCACAGATCTTTTCTACTTGAGAGAACTATGGCTCAACAAATATACTTGAAAACATTTATATTGATTCTATCCATTATTGTGATATATTCACTCTTTCTCATGTTATATACTTGGCCTGATGTTATGTTGCATGAACCTCAGAAAAACTTTTAATTAGGCTATAAAACCATACATCACTTGCCTGCAATTAGTCTTCAATCTATAAAAAATCACTTGCATAAAGATTTGATTCCCTATGTTATGTGTACACTATATATATATATATATAACATTCTCAATGTAGAAATAAAGTTAGAGATAATCAAAAAGATGTATGTTGTAACTTTTCTTTATTTAATAATGACTAAAATAGATATAAATCTGTTTTTTTCTTCAAATAATTTAATCTATATTTCCTGTATTAAGTCTTAATATAAAGAAAAAGTGTTTAAATATTATTTGTACAAGCTTAATACAAAGTAATTACAATTTCTTATGATCATAAGGTATACATAAAACTAAGAATGGTGGGGCAAATGTACAATTGTTCACTTTATAAATGAAGCAGTGGCAAAAAGTTACTAGTTATTCCAACTTAAACTAGCAAAAGTATAACAATTTAGAATTAAAAAACATTCTTCTAGTTTGTTAGCATACAATTCAAGCTATGGGTAAATTGGTTGCTATTTTCCTCTCATCAAAATCTGTGCATGCATTATTAGTGCAAACAAAATTTTTACACATGGTCCATAACCTGATACAAACGAATTGACGTAATAGCTTACATATGAAAAGGTAACAACTGTGATAAAAGTACCTTTAGGTGATGATAAACTGGAAAACCTTGGTGACTGACATCCTTCACCTTTGTGGTTGATGAAAGTAGTGAGTGTGTGAAAAACAGATCCACAACAGCCACATTTTAAATGATCTGCGAAACCAGAAACTCACATATAGTTACTTTCTACTTAAATTGAAAATTGTATTGTCCAATGATATAATTTACATATTCTGTAAAATGAAAAATTCAAAATCAACATTATGTATGATATAAGTAACAATTAAATAAACAGTGTCCATTTATTGAATATTGTTTTAGGTTCAACAACACACTTTTACCTAAAAACTCTCACCCTGTATTGCATTAATCAATTCGGCAATTTAAATTATCTTTCTTAACAAGGCTGTAGCTACAGTCATTCAGATGAAGTAGGGAGGTTTAGAGCCATTTAAGGCCCTCAGTAAATCCAGAGTAAAGCCATAGTTGAAGTGGGGGGATCCTAGCAGGCAAACCTCTCAAGGAAAATTATTTTACGTTATTTTGAGGAGGTAAGGACAGTGACTCCTGGCTTCATATTTCATTTATAAGGATCGGGCAATGGTATTATAGAACACACTTCTGTTTTCAATGATAGCATGGATAAACTGCTTGGAACTATGAAATGAGTGAACAACATGCTTAACAACCTTTATCTGTTATGAAAAACTGCACAAAATAATTTTTTTGTCAATTTTTGAACTATTCTTATATACTCTATAACATTCAGCATATATAGATATATGTGTGTGTAACTATTTATCACTTATAGTATAAAATTTTAGTAGTAGTAGTTTTGAAAAACCTTTAAAAACATTAATTACTTTATCAATGAAAAAAAAGAAGACAATATGAAAGATCTAAGGCTATGCTTGGCAAATTATAAGATAAGGCAATTGCTTCATCTGCTTCAATAGTAGTTACAACCCTGCTTATATTTGGGGAATGATCATATTCATAACACCTGTTTCTTTCCAGTCAAAATAACAATAACCTTAAGAAAAAAAAACATTCTCAATAATTGACAATATTTCTATTATTGGAGAAAACACAGTAAGGGTTCTAACAATAATGCACTGTAAATATCTAGTATCAGCTGGAATACACTAATTACCATTTTCCAGAAAACATCCTTTACACCAATGTGCAAAGAAAGTTAATATTTTCATAATCTGAAAATGCATTCCCGATAGACACTAACCTCCTAACATAGAAATGCTATTTCCCTCACACAACTGCCTGTAAGATTTCCATTCCACTGGCCTTGAGCTAACTCCTACCTAAATTCATGTGAACTGTGCTGGTGCATCATGTGACAAATAGCCCTCCACTACTAAGAGGGCAACACAACCTCCATGCACAGTAACTCCCCTTGTGCACTTGCAATAAGTCAGGAAGTTGGGTGGGAACGTGCATGTTGGTGAGTATTCATCGGAAAAACATTTTCAGATTAGAAAAATGTTAGCTTCCAAGATGATAACTCGCCTCTTCATGCAGAAATGCTAGAATCTCATGTTGAAGTTATGGAGCTCCCTTCAAAAAGTGCCTGAAGGTAAGCTCATGGGGTTTAACACCTGAGGCCTGGTACCCCTGTAGGAGACCACACCTCATCTGGATCAGGGTATACTCTTCACCCAAGATGAAAGGAAAAGATGAAGTGTTGTAAGAATGGACAGAAGGTGATCATGATCAACTGAGCACCTGCACACAAGTTGTCAGCAAACCAATACGTAGTGTGGTTAGGGCATGAAAAGACCACTCAATGTGTGCTCCTGTCAATTCTACTGGACAGATTTACTCCAGGAAGAGGGAACATTAGCTGTTTGAGGGGTGACGTCTACTACACTGATAGTGTTACCACCTCCACCCTACTTCTCACCGTATTGTTCTAAGCCCAACATGTGAGGATTCTCCATGATCTACCACCTCAGCAGCTAGGAACTGATAAGTGCCAAGGTTCTCCCATGTACCACTTGAAGAAGAGAGGAGAGAGAATTCACATTGAGGAGATCTGGAGAAGAGCCTGTAACCACATTGGATCACCAGCCGGAAAGGTCATTAATTGGAGACACTGCAATGGGTGAACACAAAACCATATTCCTAAAAGAGAGTAAGAAGGAGCCAGAAATGGGCAGTCACTTTCCTGGATCCAGCTTTATCCATGAAAGTCCATGAAAATAGTACAGTCTGGATTGGATAATTGAGTAAATTTGTATACCACAAGGATATCTTAAGTGGTCTTACAGAATACTCCATCTCACAATGGGCACTGGCAGAGCCAGAGCAATTGGGTTGAACATTTGCCATTATTCTGGCTCGATGTGGATTTTTGGAAATAAGTATACCCTGGGAGGCAACACCAGCCACCTGGCAGGATCCTGTTTGATAGAAAGGGAGAAGAATAAAAAGGAAACATACTTACCCATCTCAAAGATGGTGGGTCGATTGAAGTTTGATGACAAATGGAAGTCTATATCCAGCAGGAGATGAAACAGCCAGACAGTAGAGAGAAGGAGCAGCAAACATCATCCAAATCTCAGTCTCGAGAACCTTGTTCGACAGTCAGTGAAAATGGGAAGCAAAAGAATGAGAACATGATGAACTGGATGTAAATAAATGTGAAATAAGCTGTGAGCATTTACATCCAAGGAAGAATAAACTAACTGGAAGTGCTGACAGATCCATCTAGTAAGAATAGATGGAGAGAGGTCCATGAGAGAAGAAGAATCCCATGGTAGGAACAGAAAATGGTGGGAACCCCAAAAAGCAGATGTTCATGATAAGTAACAATGAAGAGCCTGAACAGGACACAGGTGTTAATCAGGATCCAAATGATCATAGATGTGAGAGATAAAAGGAAAGGAGATAAGAGAGAAAGAATAATTATCCTCCCTAGTAGCAGAAGGCTGAGGAAAAAAAGACCAGTCTGGGTAGAAGTATATATAAAAGTGTGGTGGAAGAAGCATCAATAGCATAGACATCCGAACAACAGCAGCCACAGGCAAGGAGGAGGAAAAAATAAGATGTGAGAAAGAGAGAAAGGTACTACACAGAGCAAAAAGCCAACGGCTTGAACAGGGTACACGTAAGAGTATGCAAAAACTACATTAAAAACCCAGTCAGGCATTATGGTCAGGCAAGGAAGTTGGTGAAAAAGGAAGGTGCATAACATAGTGGAAAGGACAGGTAAAGAAAACACTGTGGTACCAGGAAAGGCTAAATGTAAAGGACAACTCCACCCAATAACCAGCAATGGTGGTGACCAACAAACAGTAATTAAAAAAGATAGAAAGGTGGTTCACAGCAGGACAGCTGGAAAGAATGGAATGTGGTGGATGGATCAACAAAAAAAGAATGCCACTTTCCCTGATAGACAGACAATTTAGAAGGGCAATAGGAATGAGACAAAAAGAAGGCTACATGATTGGAGAGTCCAGACAAATCAAGAGTGAGGGGAGATTGTTTATATGGTCTGGATGCCAAGTGAAGAAACAGAGGACACCAAGGGTGAATTGGACAAAGAGGAGCTACAATAGGATTTCGGAAGAAGTGTCATGTATCAATGTGAGCACCCATGTGAGGAGATGAAGAAGAGGATAGACATACAGAAAATGGTGGGACCAACCTCGGCCGAGAGCTTTGACAACCACACTCAAATGATGAGGAACAGGGGACCAGAAGAGACAAAGATTGGAGTCAAGAGAGATGGCAAAAGCGTCTATGAGGGGCATGTACAACGAAGAGCAAACTCAACAAAAGACCTGGAAGTGGAGAAACCACTCTATGAGTAGAATGCAGTCCAGTCAAGAGTGGCAGTCTGCTACAAAGTACATAGCTCCTGGCATAACAGGCAACAAGACAAATCCAAGATGAATGAGTCCAGAAAAGTAGGCCCAACGGTTTCTGGAAGGGTGCCTCTTGAGGGTTGATTTAAGAAATGATGGTGGAAATGTTGAAATGGATCATGGTTGATTGATCCACCTAAAGGGGCAGGAAATGGGAAAATGCTCTACAAACAGTGAAGAGTTCAAGCACGTTGAAGTAGAGTTAATGCTCATCCTGCATCCAAATGCCAGAAGTCATGTCATCATCATGGCTTGTATATAAGTATACTTGCAGTGACTGTTAGGTTACATACACTAGCAAAACAAAACATTGCTTAAAAACTAGTCTGTGAATATTTACGGGTATTCAAAAAAGACCAGCCACCCATCACTTAAACCAAACCACAGTTATTCATTCATATGATCACATTTCATATAATGGTTTACGATTTCTTTATCATTACTACAGGATCTTGAACTCCATATTCAAGAAAGGAAAAAAACTGTCCAACTCTTAATTACTAGCAAACATTCTTAGACCAAAAATTATCCTAAATATTTTCACTTAACATTCAACCATAAGTCAAAAATAGTTATATTTATAACTTTATGTCTCATGTAACTTGTAATTTTACTACTTTATTAATGTATTTTATATGTATTTTTTCAGTTCACCTCTTTACTTAATATTTTAAGTAAAATAGTGACTGAAATTACGAGAACATTAATAAATAAATCAAATAATAATATTTCCAAGTTTCACTGAAGATGGAATAAGTGCGTTCTGAAACATTCAGAGCTTTTGTATATAGAAATGTTTTTCACCTTACCATCTGTCTTCATCTTTATTATTACTATTACCTATGATTTACCTCTTTTAGTAACAATACTCATAATGTGACAAATTCACACTGGCATCAATTTTAACAAATTCTAGTTTTTTTATGAATAACAGCTATAAATAAAACTGCTTTAATTAATAGCAATTTTTTAAGTGTTAGTTCTATAAAGTTTAGTCAGTGAATTCTGTCATACTATAAGTTACCTTAAAAATCTGTAATATAAAATTATACTATTTAAGTTAGTGCAGAAAAATAAATTAACTTTAATCTATATTTTCCACACCTCTTACTGTAGCTGTAAAAAAAGTTAATAAGCCTTTTAATATTGAAATATAGTAAGATTTATTCTGTAAAATCAATTTATAAGTATATTCTGTCATTAGAACTTAGCTGAAGTTCATGATGGCAACTTATTCACTCTCTATATAAATAGACAGTGTTCTTCCCTAGTGGGTAAGAACTGGATCACAGACAACCAAGAAACAAAAGGAAACTCAAAACATGAACAAAATGTTGAAATGTGATAATTTCTGGAATGTCTAGGAACTACAATAAAAGTGGCATTAACTTACGTAAAGAAAAGCAACCAGAATTTTAGCATTAAAAGCACTCATATTTATTACTGAGCCACTAGAGGTCTGTAACAACTCCATAAAATTACAATATAGCCATAATTTTGGACAGGTAGAGATTAAAAGAATAAAAATGTGGACTTTTTTCAATTCCTGTGGAATGAAAACTGATAGATCCGCCAACTGTGTTTGGGGCTTCCAAAACCCACTTCCTCCATAAAGAAGAACAGGTAGCAAGTTCATTCTTATTCTGAGAATCCTCCACAGTTCTAGAGAAATTATGAATGGTCAATTATCTTGATGTAGACAAAAGTAAATAAAAAGAAACTGAACAGTAATGGTTACCAATAATAGTAACAATATTAGGGTGAAAGTATTGTCTTTAATAACCTTTCACATAAACCTGTAAGGTCTAGAAATAGGCTTTAATATGCAAGGAGCAAGTGTATTTTACGTAACAAAGAACCCACACCCCAAGACAAAGTTCCACTTCCCCAGCTGATCTGCAACCACTTCTGCAATAAAAGATGAGTCAACCATGTGCCAAAATTCACTTAACAAAACACTATGTATTCCAAATCCCCACCAACTTGAAGGGCTACATTTTTATAATATTTATTTATGCTTTTGTCTGATATCTGGAAGTATCTTGAAAAGGTTTACAAAACGTTTAGTGAAGCTAATGGCAGTACTCTTTAGATAATCATATAATTCGGAATTATCATTAATAAAGTATGTATATTTATTTTTTTAAATTCCTTTTCTGTTCTAATTCCTGTGTATTCTTAGTAATCAACAATACAAAATCAATCATCATATTCATTCCTCTTTTGTATCAATCATTTAATATAGCCCAATTTTTCTTTTTTCTCTGTCATGAACAATATTAACCATCTGGTAAACCAAAAAACTGCTCTTGCAAGATTGCATCATCTAAAGCTATGGGCATAAGCTAAGGAAGTGATTAAACATACAATAACTATTGAATTTAATGCTTCCCATTTTCCATCACCTTATGCTTATTTTTTAATGATCAAAGACCTCATAATTTTTCAAATCAACAATGTTTTCCTTAAAATTGTTCCCATCCTTTTAATATGCTCTGTAAGTCAATCTATGTATGATTACACACCTATTCCACCAAGACTGACTTTTTCTTTTTCTTCATTTGATTTATCACTAGATTTTGATGCCAGCTTCAGTGCAGTAGATGTTTTTCTCTGCTGTTCAATTTTCTTTTTTGAACTCGAAGGCAGTAAATGTCTTGTTGTAAGTTTTCTTTTGTAAGTGGAATCTGAATGTTTTGTCCCCACCATCATGCTAAAATCTGTTCATTTTAACTCCTGAAAAATATATGAAATAAATGCTATTTTTAATATACATGAAAATAGTCATATTTCAGCAGTGTAAAAAACAATATCTATCATCTATACATACAAACACATACACACACACATAGTTACATAAAACATTAGTTTATTTTACATTTAAAAAATTTGAATGAGAATCTGGAGCTATATTATCTCGGCTAAGCTAATGGTACAAAACATTGTCTCATTATGTTTAAACAATTTTAGGTAGAAAAGTTGGTCTGGTTGAATTTTATTTATGCATTTGTTACTTTCTTTTAACATGAGAAAATAATTAAGACTATCTAGATTTATAGCTAGATCTTTGCACTCTCAGAATGAGTAAGATGACAGAAGGATATTCTGACAACTGAAGTCAACTTTTCTCTTTTAAATAATCAATCAACTCAAGCTAAATGTAGTCTTTCACATCCTCATGGTGTAACTGTGTAAGAAAAATTTGATGAATTTCAAACTGACAACACATACAAGATCACCTAGTTATAATTATTATAAAAATTTTATAGTTCTTACAAAAACAACTAATTTTGTTTTTCTTTTGGAAGAAGTCTAGCTTTGGTATTCCAAACATTTATATTATCCTTAATATTTAAGTCTCCACTTTCAACCTTATCTCCAGCAAGTCAATATCCTTTTTACAATATGAAAACAAACTGAAAGTATTAAAGAGGTCTCATTAATCTTACACAATGAAACAATAACCTTTTTCCTCTAATACTAAAAATTACTCTAATTAGGCTTTGGAACACACTGTTTACATTAGTGTTTCCCAAAGTGTGAGGTGTTCCCCCAGATAGGCATGAGCAATTAAGAGAGTCAATAGTTCAATAATGTAAAATTAAGCATTGCAATATATTTTTTGTTAATGCAAATAATGAGTAATTACTACAACACATATAGCATTTTGATGCATATATCCGTGTATTACTTCTCATTACTCTTTTACTCGTTTAAAAAAAAGAGGGGTGTACAATAATGCATATTTAGTAGGGGGGGGGGCATGGATAACAAATGTTTGGGAAATGCTGGTTTACATTATAGTTAAACAGCTGGGCAAAGTTTAAGGTTTCAAGTTCTAATTGATGATCACATTCAAATAATTCAAAATATTTTCCATATTTCATATAAGTAATTTACACTTAAATACAAGAAACTCATTTTCAAAGTTTATGCTCATTAAATGCAACAGTCCAGGTCTTTCTGCATTAAAGACATTGTACTTAGCATCAACCTTAAACAGCATCCTATTATCATTAGCAAACATGAGCAACTTAAACATCAAGTTGTAACAAAACCATTTAAATTAATAAGTAAAAACAAAGTTTGAAAACAGAACACTGGTATGCACTACTATTAGTATTCATCAATAAAAAATGCCTCTTGCTTTCTTAGTATTTCCACCACTTGTACAACAATCCAGCTATCTAATCAACCTCATATATAGCACTTTTTAAAGGCCTTCCAAAAACTCATATATACACAACATCAGCAAAAGGGCTTTCATCCATAAAAGGACACACTTTTTATCAATAAATTCTATCAAGTTGTTTCAGCAATAAAACACATTGTAAAAAAATGTCCTGAGGAAATTAAAGTTTTCTAAATGATAAGTATCATAAGATTTAAATAGCATAAAATTCTGAGCAAATAGTAAGGAACAAAATAACAGTCAATCACGAAATAAACGTGACCATTCAGGGCTCAAAATTAATGCTAGCAAACTAGCAAAATGCTGGTTGTTGTTAGTTTTGCTATTAAAACTTAGAAGGCACTACATAAATTACTAACACATCTTTTAGAATGGAGATTTGCAGATTTTTGCTGTCAAGAGTTAATACACCCATGATAAATGCATTTCAGTAATATATTAATAAGAGCATACAATAATATGTCAATCATACAGTTACTATTATATTAACCACTGACAAGGCATTTCACCAAATATCACAGATCTTTGGGCTGGATGAGATACAACAGACATAGTAGTTGAGTCACTATTTCTAATAGCAAATCATATGACAACAGCTGTTATGGTGCGAAGTGGAATATGTTGGTGAAGTGTAAGTTATAAACAATTCTATATCACTACATACTATAATTATGGTAGGGATTACGTAACACTATATTATTCATTTATTTGAATACCACACATTACTAATTATTGCATTACAAGAGGTAAAATTATTTCACTTGCTATTTCACAACCTCCAATTGATCTGCAAGTCGTGCCAAGGTTAGGCATAAGGAAATGAGAACTGCAAGACCACAGCTTCAATTTGTTTGACTGGTTGCCAAAGCAATTATCATGTAGGCCAACTAGCTAAACTCTCACCATCCAGCCTCTGAAGTGTAGTTTTACTATCAGTGTTATCAGTATTTCAAATAATGTGCCCAAGTGAGTGCTCATTGGATGTAATAATAAAATAGAAATCACACAAACTGAAGAGGTTTTTTTTCCACATTGCTCTTAATTTTTCCATGTTTAACACAAATATTAGGCATTTTGGCTTCTAATACTTAGCAGACTATCCAGGCAGTTATGGCCTAAATACACCAGTTTCTGTCCAAATTGAACAACTTTTAACTTTTGTGAATTAGTTAAAATGAAAACACTAGAAAATGTAACTGAGATGAATTTTCATATATGAAAAGAAAACATGGCACATAAGATTTATACACATAAGCAATTTAATCAATTAATCCAAATCAGTGTTTCTGATGAATACTGCTTTCAACTATTCCAATAACAGATTAATCATAAGTATTATTTCTAGTTCTTACTGTTTTTGATTATTCCAACAGTCAATCAAACCTGTGTTTGATAGGGTCAAAGTTAACATGAAACAACCTTTTTACAGTTACATTCAAAAGTTAATTATGCAACTTTATTATCAAAGTACGCCAATAAACTTGGTAGCAAAAAGTAGTTCATAATTCAAACTTTAATATTATGCAAATTTTAATTATGAATTTCAAAAGAAGTATTTAATAAATCCTCAATCTTCACTTCTCTGCATCACTTGATGTTTCTTCACTCTTAATTGCCCATTTTAGATTTTCTTTTTACCCCTTCATGGTCTCTGTAATGTGCCATCAATTACACACTTAAAACTATAGATATTTCTAAGCCAAAATGTGAACTTATAGCCTTCAAGATTCTTGCTTTACTGAAATATAAACAAGAAAGTCAAACCCACATGCTATGCCCCTCCTATTTCATCCTGTTTTTCAAATAATGTCACTAATTTTCTCTATATATCTACTGGATTATTTATATCCAACAGAAAGAATAGATTATTCTTTACAAGATTCATTAGAAAGCTACTTCATTTAAACACCAGGTTAGGAAATATTTAACTTGTTTCTTTGCTTCCCTTTGTGATATTCAACTCAATTATCTAATGGAATTTTTTTAACCTACTTATAGCTTAGTTGAAAGCCTGTTAAATGATAGTAATTTTCGGACATATTTTTTTTTTGCATGATAATGTTTTGTGTTCTAAACTTCATGGTTGAAATAAAATTTAGTAAAATTGTACTATCAATATATTTACAAAAAAGTAGGGTTAAATTTATTCATCCATCAACAGAAAAAAGCCTGAGTTTAGATGTAATTACTAAATATATTTATATTTTTTATTTATTGTTACAAAAGTTAATAAAATGTAAGAATTATAAACATATTAGGTTAGATAAGTAAGTGTAAATGAAAAAAAAAATGTCTTTTGACACTCAATATCCTCACATACACAGAGCACAGCATGATTATAATTTGACCGTGGGTGTTTTAAACTCAATCATTTGTTTACATAAAGATGGCTGGTTATGATAAACTATTTTTTGTGTACTCTAAGATGGTCAAGTGCAGCTGTAAAGCTATAAAAATAAATGAACCTAGATCTGAAAAATATTAGCTTTGGCTGTAAGAATAGTGTAACTTATCTGTTACAATATGCAATCATTCAAGAAAGAAAAAAAAGAAGAATTGAGATTTATTTCATATTTTTCAACTTTTCATTTTACCTATATTGCCAATTTTGCTACAGTTAGTGCTAGGGCAGAGAAGATAACAGATTAAATATAAAGTTTTACCAAAAACAAACTTATGATATTCATTTAAGGAATTCTAGTTGTTATGCAAAACAAATATAAAAATATAAGATGACAAAAGTATTTTTATTCTTAATATAAAAATAACATTGTACTCAGACTATTCAGAGTCTGAGTCAGTAAGTTTCAGTAAATTCACAGACAAATTTTTAGTAAAAAATGCTTAATTAAAACTTCTGATTTTCTTTTTGTGTATGACATTCTTGTAATGTCTACTAAAACTTATCAAGTCTTGTAAAGATGCACTAATTAAATTCTGAATTATATTAAACACTGCTATGTATATCTTCACAGAAATGGGATTGTAATGTAGAAAAATAAAATGAAAACAATTACTGAGAGCATGAGAGAAATAATGACATAGAATTTGCACAGCAGCATGTTAAAAAGGTAATGATGATCTTAAAGAGAAAGTTGTAGTCTAATCTCATTTCGAACATATGCAAATACAAGTCACAAAACTATTGGGGAAGAAGTAATCTCATAATTATCTATATTAAAGTGAAAAAAATTGTGATATGACATCACAAAGCAGCAAATGGGATTAGATGTACTGTAGCAGACAAAACTTTGAAGAAAGCATAATAAACATAGATAGGTAAGCATACTTAAAAAACCAAATGTATATGCTACAAAGTCCCTAAAGAATTTATAATGATACACAATGCACCTTTCCTACATGGCTGGATTAGTCTAGGAAAATCCTGCAGTGGCAGAAGGCACAGCAACAGCAGTAATAGGTGTAAACCAAAGACAATCAGGGCAATCATGGTGGATGATTATTGGTTTGGACTGCTGTTCAGCATTATGCAAATCACATCACTGATTCTTTTCGGTACAACATATGGCCCCCTCCCAACACCTGCTCAACTTCAGTTTGTCCTTTCTTGTAGCAGGGACTGTACAGCTATACCATATCACCTTGATGAAATCCAGTTTTATCAGCATTAACATCATAGCAACTTTTCATTTTATCACATGCTGATTAAGTGTTTCCCAAGTTAATTCATGTTTTGTTTCCCCTACACTCCAGCCATTAGATAAAGATTTATTCCTAATAATTTATGGTATGAGCACTTCACTCTAAACGGTACAATGACCACCCTCCCTGTTGGACATTCAACGACTGGTGTAATAATTGCAATGCAGTGCACATGGATTTCCTGGTCATAGGCTATGAAGCTAGTCTAATCTTTCATCCATACCTCCATATGAATTCAGTTCCAAATACACAATCTTCTTCAATGTCAATTATCCACACATCTTTAGGTGTTGGAAAATTTCCTATAGTAAGGGTAACTTCCAACTTTCTTTTTGCTGGGACATTATGCTCATTTGTTGTTTGCATCAATCCCTCTTCCTTCATCATCTCTGGACAGAAGTTTCCCAAATTAGGTCAAACAACTGTAGCTTTAGAACAAGTATCAATCAACATACTGCAAGGATTTTCATAATTAAAACCATGAACAGTTAAAAAACAACTGTAGCTTTAGAACAAGTATCAATCAACATACTGCAAGGATTTTCATAATTAAAACCATGAACAGTTTTCCTCAAATAATGAACTTCTCATTTCATTTCAGGCAGATGGAGAATTCTCAACTGAACTTTGTCCCATAATATAAGCTAATTCCTGTTTTTTCTATGCCTGGTTTACTCTCTGTTGTTCCTTTGACCTAGATGGACTTGAAGACTCTCCTTGGCTTATTAAAGCTGTTTATTCCTCACAGTCTAGGCTGTAATGGTCAGGTTTTCCATATCTATAAGTTTCCTCTTTCTGAAGTTTCCTTTGGGAGATTTTCTTATTCCATACAGGTTTCTGTCTGGAGTACTGAGCAATGTCTTTTCAGCTTACAGTTGAAAGACCTATTGTCTTGTGGTTTACTTCCTCCATTCTGTGTAACTAGTTGTCTATCTAACCTTTTCAGTTCTTCTAGACAATCATCAGAAGGAGTTGATGTTTCAATACAAATCAATCTGATGATACTATTAATTCTAGAAGATGCCTTTAGTTTATCTGCAGCTTTAATGGACTCAGGTTCCATCACCAACTGGAGAACTTCCTTTAAAGATGTAGACATATGTTGCATCAACTTAATTCTCATACCCTTGCCAACAAATTCATTATTTCATATAGAAGATCTGGGTAAGATAGTTGGGCAAGCCTTCCCAAATATTTTGCAAGTTTGACTATGGTCTCTTCTTTCCTCTGTACCCTATTCCAGAACTATGCTCAGGACACTTCCTTCTGGGATGTCACTCCAAACCTGTTGTACAAGGTAGCTCTCACCTGGAAGGTTACTTGATGTCATTAAAGTTGGTCCTTTCAAATAGGCAGCAAGATGAATAACTTGTTCACTATTCCACCTGTTCACTCTGGAAATTATTTCAAACTGAGCCTAATATGCCTATTAATATTTAGGTATATTACCTAAATAATCTGTGGTTTCTCAATTGGGCAATTTTGCTGAATCGGCCAGCTAAATTCTGGAAATGGTTATGTAGTAACATGGCTGGATTAGTCTAGGAAAATCCTGCAGTGGCAGAAGGCACAGCAACAGCAATAATAGGTGTAAACCAAATAAGTTCTATTACACATTTTGTAGTATATAGTGTTTACAATGAATTCTTGGGACAATGCAGAAAGAGGTGTGGCTGGTTTAATCTTTCTATTTACAAATTATTTTTCCACATTTTATTCTCTCATTGATTTCCTTTTGTATTTCTTCGATTTTGTCATTACAGCCTTTCTGTAGTTTGTTAATATCTTTCTTTATTTTGTTCATGTTTTTTGTATTTTTCAATTCTGTCATTACAGCTTTACTTGTCTTCAATCAGATTAATTTCTGATTTTAATTCTTCTTTTAATAGCATGTCTCTTTCTATTAATTCCTCTCTCCTTTCCCTCTTAGTCAGTTTAACTGTCTCATTTTGTGTCCATGTGGTCATCTTGAAAATTAAAGTTCAGTCAAAACCATATTTTATTTTTACCAGAATAATCCCACTTCAGACACCATTTTTTGTAATGAGTTCTGTCCTGGGTGGGCTCTTTTGGATTATTTGGTAAAAATAATGTGAAATCCACTCAACGTAACAATAAATGTTTACTACAGCCATGATTATTTGTAGGCTTAACATTTCACATAAGCTCTTAAACTAATGTAGATCTAATAACATTTAAAAGAAATTTCCTTGAGTGATAACAAAACTGACTAGCTAACAGAAGCACAAATTTTCATGGTCTCAATCATCAGTTCTTATATTTGTACTGACCTCGCACTTCTACTAAGTATGGAAAGCTTCTAGATTCTAGGACTACTTTTATCAACTTTCTAAATCTAGCTTCACTATCATAATTAATAGTTCCCTCTAGCAAACAGCTAAATGATTACATTGAAAATATATATGAGAAAAGTATTTTAAATAATAATAATATTATTAATAATTGAGGCAAACTGGACTGCAGGAACTAAACAAAGAAATTAAATACACATCAAATGAGGTCTTTGGTTAACTATGAGATGGTATTTAGACCTTCCTTGAATCCTTTAGTTCAGTTTTAATCAACTTATTTAAGAAAGTTTTTTGAGTTTTTAAAGCAGGTTCAGAGATTTACTAGGATAATTTCTGCTTTGGAGGGGGTTATTATATGGTGAAGGCATGATAGTCTTTTAACTTTACGATTGTTAGAGGTATATAATCCAAAAATCAAATTATGTTTCCATAAAAAAAAACTGAATATATATATATATGCAGAAAATATAGAACACCCAAACGTACCACCAAGTAAGACTGTTATTTTTCTAACATGGTGGTTGGTCTATATAATAAATTGCCTTCAGAAGATTCAAAATGTATTTTATAGATTAGGGTTGGATGTCAAAAAAGGGGATTTCTATTTGTAATCTGAAATAGGATGGCAGCTCCAGAAAATATAATTGTCTAGATGGATCAAATGCCTCCTTATTGTGTATCTCTTGGAAATAAATAAATGAATGAATAAGACCAATTTTAGCTTTTTTAATACAGCTTTCTTCTAAAATTGTAACTTAAATTAAGTTTCACTACGTTCACATAGCATTTTAAATAATTATTAAATTTTCATACTTAAAACCTGTGAAGTCCACAAACTTCTTTCAACTATCTTCAGTTCCCAATATGCTCAACTAGTAAAAAAATGTTTATTATATATACACAAACTTTCTTTTCAAGCATATTGTGCTACTATGTGTTAAGAGTAAAAAACAAAACTACTTATAATTTAGTTCTAGAAGATAAACTCTTTATTAACTGTTTTGGCCAATTAGTTTCAGTACCACAGTTACTATCACAAGCTCTGATGATGGTAACTGTTACCGAAACTAGATGGAGGAAATGGTTAATATTTTATCTTTCATTGTGCCAATAAAATGTCATTTTTTTGTTTTTCACTCTAAAGAAGCCTACATATATAGTTTTAAGTTATATTTTAAATTTAATTTAGATATTTGTTACACAGCACATGCCATTAAGACTGAGAAAGTTCATAATAGTCCTACAATCTAGAAACTTCCCAAAGTTGGCAGAAGTGAAATTTCACTATAAATAAAAGGATCAATTGATCAAGAAATAATGTTTGAGCAGCTTATGAAGTACAGGTGATCAAGTAAAGATGTTAGTGCTTCTGTAAGCTAATCAGTAAGTTAGTCAGCATTTGTTATAAATCAACAAAGTTTTTGTTAAATGTTATTAGTAAACTAGGCCTACATTTTCTGTTGATAAGTTCTGTATTAGAACTTGAAGTTCACCGTATACGTTGGCATGATATAGTCATCATTAAAAAATTAATCAATTAATATATTATGTGTACTGAATATTGCATTGCTTTTACCAAATAATCAAAAAGATGGAAGAACAACTTACATTACTATATTCATCATTTACTTAGACATGCATATATCCAAACATTAAGATGAAAGTAGAATAAATTTCACTATTTCCATTCTACTTACACTAGTAATATGAAACTAATTTTTACCTTTAGTTCTAAAAATATACCTTAAAACTTGAAAGTAATTTTGACTATGTTCATCAGATATCACTAGCCTACAACAGTTCAACAAGAAAATACATTCAAAGCCGTCCAGATTCAATATAAATGGCTAACTTAAGCTATGATGAACATGGTTAATATTAATAACATTCAACAAAAATGACACAATACAACTTCTTACTGTTTAACATAATGATTATCCTAATTAATCAACACAATCATTAACAATGTATTTACTATTTTATATTGTATTATTAAAGTTACTAAGCATACTAGTTAAACTTTTTATAAATAATAAAATATTACACTTTATAAGGTTAACAGCTATTAGTATTACCACAAGTATTAACGGTTGAAATACAGCTCTACCATACTACTATTACTAACAGTAAGTGTTTAGTGTCACAGTTTAACTATAATAAGAGTTAAACTAAAATCGATTCTTAGCCCTAACGTCTGACGCCATCAAGCTTTTTCAACGTTAACATTTTTTACCAAGTGTTAAAGAAAATACGTGTTCCTTTTACTTTATTTTATGAGACGCAGTTCTAAGAGTGCATAATATCAAATAAATAGAAGAGCATTAGACTCTGGTCCAATTTTATACATCCAAAGTTAAAGCCACGTTTGAAGTCATTTTAATGTTTCATATATAACTTAAGCTTAAAACATACGAGTCAGTTATTTTTTTTCGTTTCAACGAGTGCAATTCTTTCTCAAAGATTGCATGAAAGTATCATGAAGCTGTCACAGGTGAATTTTAACAAAATGAATGCACAACTGAAAATATATTTTAATTATTCTCACAAATTATATTCAATGAGTTTAATTCCTTTTTTATATAAAACAAAAAAAAAGAGCGCTCTTTGTTTGAATATGGTTACTTGTTCTTCAAGTGGCGCCCTCGTCGGGGTTACAATTTGCGCCAAGAAAAATGGCAGCAACCGCCCAAATGTTATCAAAATTTAGGGTTCACATTTTATGAATATCACCTAAATAAAAAATAAAAGTTGAAGTCATAATATATGCCATAGATTAAACCGTGGAAAAAGTAGTATTTTTTGCAACTTGAAACATTATTAAAGAATAAAAAGATGCTATTAAAATCTAAAAACTACGCAATTCACTCACCACTATCGCTACTATTTACAAACGACTCGCAGCTACTCGTCGTATCACTTATGAAATTAAAGAAAATTACTTGAGGTGGCGCTTTAGTTTCAGCAAGCATGCTCTGTAGTTTAACCTCGAGTTAGGCTATGACGTAGTAATATTATGTAAGTTTGGTTTGTTTTAATTAATACTATTATATAACTGATATTTTGCTCACGTGTGGTGTATCTATATTTAAGTTGTTAGTTGCAAGAATTGAATATACGTTACATTTTTCCTGGCAAATTCTCTCACTGAAGTTTCAAATGTTGCAATAGATAGGATATTAATAATATTCATTGTTACAGACACATTATTTTTAATATTATAATAAACTACTTGAATTGGGATAACAAATAAGCCCTCCAAGTACTAACCTGAGTTTGCACATTTTGCCTACACTGCAAAGTAAAATGTAAGGTGAGCAGCAAGTATAAAAGTAAAACCGTATTTCAAGTTTAATACAGAAATAATTGAGAGGGTGAAGAGGAATATCTAGGTTCAAGTGATAATTATTCTATGATTATTACGTTTGATGTTTTACTGTATATGGAGATCATGAATCATACACATTGAGAAGAACCAAGAAAGCATTTGACCCGAGAATATTTATTTTAAGGGCATGCCCCCCCCCCCACACACACACAGAAAAAGTCTTAAAGTATGTGCATGTAGTGTACTACTGACAGCACTATACTGAACTAATAGCTGGTGTATCCTCTCAATTCTAACAATTTACATGAATTGCATAATAACATACATAGCGTGGTCATATGATATGAATAGTAGCATGGTTAGTGAAAACCCCCAGTAAATAGCACAAACTATCATAATTATAAATATTAATAGAAACTAATTTTGAATCACATGCACTTTCTTCAGTCTCAAGTTGTCTTGTGGCAGGAAAACTGGTCAATAATGCCTACTTTATCCTGAAACTTCAAATTTCCTTATGGACACAGGAGGTCAGAAAGCTGTTTAGCTTAAAGTGACTTTTGGAGATGTTGAAATACGAAGGCTTTTGATTAAGCAACTTTTGACGATTCTTCTTTTTAGAATTATTGTTTATTTCCAATCAATTTGATGGTCAGATTCTTTCATATTAAGAAAAAGTTTATTATTTATATTTTCATATTTTATTGTTTTTTATGTTCAGAAACTATTGTCAACACTTCTTTCAGTTTCTCCTATATAACCTGTTTCACAGAAATGGTATGGTATATAATAAATGCCTAGTTTTTTATCTTTAGGTATTGTTCTGTTTGAAGTTAGGTTTTTTTTAATGGTGTTTGGATGTTTGTCAACATAACATAAATGATGGTACGATTGTAATTGTTCTGACTCTTTTCATTTGGATATGCCATTTTCATGTTTACAATAAACATAATAAGGTATGCTATGAATTATAAAAATCATCTGGACATGCTTTTTTTAATTTGGTAATTTATATAGATAAAGGCACCCCCCCCCTCCCAAGGTTCTTGACAAGTTAGCACCTATGTCAGAAATAATGAGATATTGGTTTCAAATTTTAAAAAACAGACAAATTTTGAAGGGATTCCACAAGAAGTATCTGTCATGAATTGGGCAGTTGCATCAATTGGAGATGCTGATCAAGCGTGTAAAATATTCAAGAAAGACATGTTCCTTATAGAATAAAAAAAGGTGGGTGCAAGTAAAATCCAGGTAGACTGACAAAATGGTACAAGGTATAAATTGTTTTCTTGATTATAATAAGTTCAAGAAGTTTAAATTGACTGCTATGATGGGATAGTTAGAGAATTAAAGAAGATCAATAGAGTCGGCCATACAGGAAATAAAAAGAGTATATGAAAAAAGATTGACTAAAATTGTAAAAATTAAGAACTTAGATTTCTTTAAATATATTAAGGGTTAGCAAAACATTAAGATAGGAGTAAGGTCTATAAGAGATGATTATGAAATGGCTTGGTTAATAAATTCTACTTTTTTATCCAATTTATTTTACTAAGGAAGATTTATGCAATATTCCTCATCCCAACCAGTTGCTAGATGGAAACAAAATCAAATAAGATCATTACATTAATTCTGAGGCTGTTAAGAAAAAAATTGGATGTTTGTGGAATGATAAGTCTCCTGGGCCAAATAATATTTCCCCAAGGGTTTTGAAGGAGGCTAAGGATTGGATATGTGAGTCACTTGCCTTGAACAGTTGGCAGGTGTCAGAGGATTGGAAAGTGGTTAATGTTACTCTTCTTTTCAAGGGAGGTGATAAAGGTTGTCCTGGTAACTATAGACCTATTAGTCTTACATTAGTGGAAGGAAAAGTTTTTAAAAATCTGTTAAAAGATGCTTTGCAGAGTCATTTAATAAAGTATAAACTTTTGTTCATTGTCAACATGGCTTCATTATAGTAAAATCTTGCCTTACTAATGTTTTGACGTTCTTCAAAAAGAATACTGCTTATATAGATGAGGATAAGGGAGTAGATTTGGTGGATCCAGATTTTCAGAAGGCATTTGATAAGGTGCCACATAAAAGACTTGTAAAAGAAATTATATCTTTAGGTGTGGGAGATTAGTTAGCTAATTGGATAAAAGAGTGGCTGTATAGGAAAAAGCAGGTGATTGTTATAAATGGAGTTCAGTCAAACTGGATTAATATCACAAGTGGGGTACTTCAGGGCTCAGTCTTAGGACCTTTGTTCTTTGTTATTTACATTAATTACATAGATTAAGGAGTGGTCAATAACGTACTTAAATTTGCTGATGATATTAAGGTATCGGATGTTGCTAGCTGTGAAGAAGATGCTGTTGCTTTACAAAAAGATTGAGATCATCTCAGGAGTTGGGTGAGTAATGACAGATGGCTGGCTTGTAATTATAATAAATGCGAGGTATTGCAAGTTAGTTATCAAAATTTGAATTATAAATATAATTTTGATGGAAATAATCTTAACAGAGTTACTGCATATCTGGCATTAAATTCAACACCAAAGAAGTCAATGAACATACTGAAATTGAGGCCAGCACATCCACAATCTGGCAGGTATTGTACAACCCAGATTTTCATAGAAGACTTGGTGCTCACAAGCCCAACTGCAAATTATCAACTAAAGTAGTGCCTGGAACTATGAGGTTACTGTATTGAACAGTAAAAATACATTGTATGGAGTGGTGAATCATGGTACATGTTGTTTACATCTAGTGGACAAGTCTGGTCTGGCATCATATATCTAAACTCTGTGCATATGATTGTTGTCCCAGTGGTGTTAGATGGGGGAGGTCAAAAGTAAGTGTAATGGTTTGGAGCTGTTTTTTAAGATATAGACTAGGTTTTTGGGTGGTAGTGAAGGGAAGGATGAATACTTGCTAATTTGGACAATAATGCATTACAAAGTTTTAAGGAATAACAGGTGTCTGTTAGAAATTGGTTTGATGACAACATTGAAAATCTGCAGTGGCTGGACCAGTACCCAAAATTAAACCCAGTAACTAAAAGTGGTACCTTGAGGCCAAAGTCAACAGACCATGATCCACTACTGAACTGGTACTTCCTCATGAACTGTGCAATATTACACTCGATAGTAACCAAATTTTGGTACAATGTGCTACTGATAGGGTCCATGTTATGGTTGTTGCCAAAGATGGACAAAGACCTTATTAGTAATAGAATAAATTATTGCAAATTAATGACTTGCATATGTTTTTACTGTCTGAATACTGTTGGTAATATAATATAATTTTACCAGTAGTAGTGTTAGGCTTATACTGTTAGTACTATTAGTATCATATTATTATTAAGGTGGATGTAGAAATAGAATATTAATACTTGGTCATTACATGAGGAGTGTCCACTTTATACAGATCAACCATATGAAAATATTGCAAGTATCAAAATTCAACCAAGAAATGTGCACACGTGATATTGATGATATGAGTAACCAGACACTAGTTCTAAACATAGCCCCATTCAGTTCATTGCAGTTACTTTATTGTTCTGTAAGTTTCACATTTTAAATTTGAGCTCATTACCTGAAGAAGGACATTAAAATGCTGAAAATAGTTCAGAGGAGGGCTACAAGGTGATAGTTGGGATGGAAATCTCCACAGCCTCATCATCAATAAATTACAAATGCAAAATTGATTGATTAATAATACTGCACTAAACAGTCTTTTATATCTGACATCAAGTGTGAATATGTTTACATAAAAATTATTTCTGTTTAATACTGATTATTCGTATTGTGAAAATAGAAATTAGGTTGCATAAGGATAATTTTTTTATGATAAAAGTGACTTGTAAGATTGTATTATATTGAAAGGAAAGATAAATGTCTTTTTATTTATTTTATTTCAATACATAAAATATTTGGGATATACTGAAATTTTTTTTAGCAAATGCCATTACACTTAGTGTCCAAGTGCAGTAATTTCTAAATATGAATGGAGACATTGTGTATAAAATTTGCACTAACTTTAAATCTCTGTACAAGCATTTCTTGATTTGTAAATATTAGGCTTGTTAAATGAATATGTTTGGTCTTTCCTTCCTTGTGTGCTTTTTAAACCTCATTGCACACAGTTGTTTTGCTGTAATCATTAGCAGATTTTACAGTGAACTAACATGTAAGTTAAACATCTCAATTAATATTCTTATCAGTTTAATAACTACTAAAATATGTGAATGAAAAATTAAGCATTTCTTACTGCCATAAAATTTTATTTCTCAGAAATAATGATAAATAAATATTATTATTTTTACAAAAACATGTTAATCTTAAGTTATTCATTCCACTTCAGATATAAAGGTTTTGACTGAGTAATTATTATAAGTGGAATGGCCATAGCTCAAACCTAGAAAATTCAGAGATTACTAATATGCAATTATTGTATTTGTTTTATTGTTATAGTGTATATAATTAGTATATACTGCTGTACATATTCAAGAGAATGTAATTTTCATGAACCTTCTTAAAAAATGTATTTGGTCAAATAAATATCTATATAATTGTACATGTAATTAGGCTTCATCTTAATTTTGTCATAATGTAGAGAATGAAATAGTAATGTTATATTAATACTGAAATAACTTTCATGCCAACATATTAGGTATTTACAGAAAATACTGGTGACAGCATGTGATTAGTGCTTTGGATTCATAAATTTGTAATTGCAAGGTTGCAATTTCAGAGCTTGCTTGTACCTAGTTGTGTCCTTGAACAAGGAATTTTACTCGGACTATACTTCGGTTTATCCAATGTCAGATTGGTATATGCTAATAGGTAAGAGTTACCTGCAGTGGACTGGTATTCTATCCAGAAGGATTGTGTAACCATTCTTTTTAAGCATTGTCCATATGTGGTGCTTTCAGGCATGGAACAAATTAACCTGCAAACTTGCTAAAGCTGGGCAATTAACTCAATTAATTGATTACCTAGGAGCATCAGTCATACTGATTTGTGTTAGGTAAACTAATTGATTAATCAGAATTACAAAAAGTTATTGGTGTCACAAAAAAAAATTAACTTTTCTTGTTGTTTTCAATTAATTCAAGGTTATTCAGCTTTAGCGGTTAGTGTTACAACTCATGAAAATAATTAACAAATCAAAATTAGTGTTTCTGAGCATTGCTATTTTTAATTATTATAACTATCCAAGTCAAATTCAAACCTAGTGAGCTTGCTCTCCATTCCATTCACTTTCTTCTTCCAAGAGTTGCTAATCAGTTGAGTACAGTCATTAAAAGAAAGTTCTTACCAACTATATCTGCATATAGCAATACTGATGGTTCTAAGATTACATCCCCATGTTGTATAACACCCACAGTGTCATGTTGCAGTACATGTGGTAACTGGTCCTGATCCCCTGCCCAGACTAGTAAGCCACCAGCAATAAGTGTTTCCCCCTTGAAAATGGAATTGGACCTAATTCTGACAATTTTTGAAATATGTGCCCATGTCATATCTGCGTGCAGTTTGCATGGATGGAAATAACTTTCTAAAGTTTTGTAGCAGTATCTGCTACACAAAACTAAAATTATTTCTTTAAGAGTTTAAAATACCATCCTGTTCTAATTTTTGTATGTTTGTTTGACAAACATGATAACATTCAAGGTTACTTTTGTCTTATAATTTAAGATCACTTCTTTGAGCTTGTTTTTCTTTTATCTCTTGAAATTTTTTTTATCAAGTCTTTTATTTTTTTTCTCATAACAGAAATATTTGCCTAAGTTTTGAAACCTGACCTTACAACCACTTTAAATTTTTAGGTTTTATTATAATCACAAATCTTATTTTGTTCATCTTTTGGTGTCCTGCAACATAAATCTGTTGATTGTATTGTTTTTATCTCATACTATACATGCAATTTCCAACTTCAGTATTTATATTTGTGACAGAATATTCATTCACATATTACCATTAAAAAATTTATTATAGGGTTGTTTTGGGTATAATAAATTTTAAAGCTAAATAGACAGATGTTACCCTGGCACATACAAAAGTGAGGTCTTTAAGAATAGAGAAATCTCTTACTCAAAAGAATGACTTAGTAATTTCACTTTGAACTTGGGTGTAAAATTGTTTAAAAGTCTGAAGATTTTTTTGTGTGTGTGACACTAGAATAATGGATCAGCCTCCAATATTAATGGTTTTATGGGCATTTTTTTAGTTGTGGGAAATTCTCTTGTTTGGTTCGTTATAAGAAGTGCACAGATATACTGAGGTTCAGAATGTTTATAATAGAGGAGATAGATTTGTAAATTATGATATCTTTTTGATTTGAAGTTGATAATTTTCTTTTTTTTAAATAAGCACTAAACTCCTGTTTTTCTTAAAACCCAAAATTATTGTTATTTGACATTTATTATATACAGCAGTAATTCTCAGACTTTTTTATTTTTAGACCACCTGATTTTTTTTTATCTTGGTTGACCACAATAGGATGTATACAATATGCTGCTGGTTCCTCTCTGTAATTATACAGGGTGGTCCAAAATTATCTTTCCTATTATGAAATTTAATAATTAAATAACAAAAGAAATACAATCATGCAGTTTTCAACACCTTGTAATCTAACTCAATTTTTATTGACATGTCAGTAGACTGCTATGTTTGCATCATTAGTGGCTCTCAGCATGTCTAACCGATATTCAATTTCAGTTCACATGCTGCAACATGTCCATGGTTACAGTGGTGATGGCATAACATAATGTTTAGGGACAACAAGGGACCTATTGGTCCATCTCAGTTGTCATGTCCTTTAAACTAAAACTATCAAATAAATATATTAAATAAAAATATAATAGAAATCTTAAAGTTAGCCCATATCATTCATACAGTTATCAAGCTTAAATTTACTGCCACTACAACATCCAAAGGCAACCCATTGCAAAGGCCAACCACCCTGTTAGAAAAATAAAACTGTCTAGCTGAAGATGACTCCTACCTTGCCAAAATATATATTTATGTCCCCTAGCCCTACTGTTCTCGCTGTTAAGTATGAACAAAATGATGCATCAGAATGAACAATCTCCTTTACAATCTTAAGTACCTCAATCAGATTCCCTCTATCTCTTCTTTGTTCAAGAGAAAAGAGTTTCAGAGATCTTAATCTTTCCTCATATGATAACCCCTCCATCCCAGGAACCATTCTAGTAACCCTCCTTTAAACCCTTTCCAACAATTCAATGTCTTTCCTAAGGTAAGGAATCCAAGACTGAACACAATACCCCAAATGTGGCCTAATGAGTGACCTAAACCATGAAATTCTAACTTCTTTAGACTTGTATTCAATATTTCTTTAGATACAACTTAAAATCCTATTTCCCCTACCACTAGCAACAGCATAGTGCTTGGATGGTTTAAGAGACTGATCAAACATTATACAAAGATCCCTTTCTTTCATGACACTGTTAAGGTTATTGCCATTCAAATTACACTTACAATTTAAATCATGATAACCCACATGCATAATCTTGCATTTATTATAATTAAAACCTATCTGCCATTTACTTCCCCAACTCACTAAATGATCTAAATCCTTTTGTAAATCAACAGCATCCTCTTCACAGCTAGCAACACCCAAGACCTTAATATCATCAGAAAATTGAAGTAATTTATTGACCATTCTTTCATCTATGTCATTGATGTAAATCAAAAAGAGCAAAGGTCTTAAGACTGAGCCCTGAAGTACCCCACTTGTGATATTAATCCAGTTTGACTGAACTCCATTTATAACAACCACCTGCTTTTTTCTATCCAGCCACTCTTCTATCCATTTAGCTAACTTATGGGGCACACCTGAAGTGATAATTTTTTACAAGCCTTTTATCTGACACCTTGTCAAAAGCTTTCTGAAAATCCAGATACACCAAATCTACACCCTTTTCCTCATCTACATAAGCAGTAACCTTTTCAAAGAATCTCAAAAGATTTGTAAAGCAAGATTTTCCCTTAGTGAAACCATGTTGACTATCCAATAAAATTCTAAACTTTATTACATAACTTCGCAAACCATCTTTTATCAGACTTTCCAAATTTTTTCCACAACTGATGTAAGATTAATAGGCCTATAATTACTAGAACAATTTTTATTTCCTCCCTTGAAAAGAGGAGTGACATTAACTAACTTTTAATCCTTAACCTCCTTCAAAACCCTTGGGGAAATATTATCTGGCCCAGGAGTTTTCTAACTTTTTAAAGCTTTCCCATTTTTTCTTAACAAGCTCAGAAGTAATTCAATCATATTGTCTGACCTTATTGCCATCTATCAACTATTCAAGGTGTGGAATGCTGCTTAATCTTCATTTGTGAAAACTGAAGAAAAAGTAGAATTTAATAACCCAGCAATCTTCTAATCATCAGATACAAGCCTTCCTTTATCATCTCTCAAGAGTGCTATTCTAATCCTAACATTTTGTTTACCCTTAATATACTTAAAGATATCCTTACTGTTAAGTTTTAAATTTTCAGCCAAGCTTTTCTAATACATCCTTTTCTATATCCTAATTTCCTGTTTTTTCTTGACCTTCTACAGTCTTCTAAGTCTCCCATCATACCAGTCAATTTAAATTTGTAATGCTTTTCTTTAATTTCATCTCTTAAACTCATCAACCTGGTTTGTTTACTTGCAGCCACCCTTTTCTTTCTGTAAATAATATGTTTATTTTGAATATTTAAAAATTTATCCTTACAAACTTTCCACATTTGATTAGTGTCTCCAAATAACTCAGTTCCCCAATTCACAACAGATAATTATTGTTGCATCCCTTCAAAATTTGCTTTTTGAAATTTGTAACCAAGATATCATTATTTCTCATCTCCATATGCAGCAAAACATCAAAACTAACAGTGCAGTGATCACTTGCATGCAGATGTTCCCCAATTTCCACCCTCTCAACAATTTGTATATTAAAAGTTACTAATATATCTAAAATTGCATTGTTTCTAGTAGGTTTCTCGACCAATTGGTGAAGAAAACCATCAGTTTTCAAAAACCTTTCTCCCTCATAATTTGGCTCTAGCATTTCCCAATCTGTATGCCTGAAATTAAAACCACCCATAATTATGACCTCATTAACAGCTTAAATCTTAATATCACTATAAAGTTTCTCACTAATTCCATCAGTATCATCTGGTGGTCTGTAACAAATTCCCACTACAAGCCCTTTTTCCCTTTATATCCACTAACAGAAACCCAAATGGATTCAATCTCCTTGCTATTATCATTGATATCCTCAACTTCAACAGGATGTAACTCACATTTTACATATAAAGCCACTCCTCCCCTCTCTGTAGTACTCTATCCTATTAAATGACCTATAACCTAGTATTTTAAAGAAATTTCTGTCATCAAAATCATCTACATTTAACCATGTTTCACTTATTGCAATTATATCAAAATCCTCCATTCCTCCTAGTGCCCTAAATTCATCTATTTTATATCCTATACTTCTAGCATTATAATAGTAACAATTAAGCTTATCTTTAGAACTACTTCTGTACTTATTTCCTATGCTAAACTTTCCTCTACATCTTTTTCTTTTTTTGCATTTAGGTTATCCTGGCCCTCACCAATGTCTATCCTAGTTTAAATCTTCACTTCAGCTGAGTTAATAGCCCTTGCAAACAACCAGGTTCTACCCTATTTCAGTGTAAACCATACATTTCAAAAAGCTCCCTTCTCCCATTGAACTGATCCCACAAGTCCAACCAGCTACTCATCCTTACATATTAACCTAAGCCTAGCATTTAGCCCTCGTGACCTACTCATGATTTCATTCACACAATTAATTCTCAGCAGTATTCCTGATAAAAGTAAGTTATGGCCGTTTTCTTTAAATGAATGTACTTATTAATTAGCTTCTCTGACCTTCTTTTCCTCACATGTGCACTAGAAAAACTGCATCATTGCTAGCCCCCTTCATTTTATATCTTGCTCTGTCAGTTATATCTTCCACCTTGTGCCCCTGGGTAGCATAATCTTATTCTTTTCTCCTTATTTACCCCACAGACTATCCTATTCACATGCCTTGTCAAGGAATCACCTATAACTATAACCTCCTTAAGTTTGTCGTCCTTCTCTGGTCCTTTTGTTTTCCTTCCCTACGATAGTTCTTCATCTACACAAGCCGAGGACTGAAATCTGTTGCTCAATAGAATGGGCTCATTGCAATTAAATCCACTACTTTTAGCACTAATAGTACTCTAACTTCCTGAAAGTCATTGTTTGCTGATGTATCCCTTACGTGTAAAAGCTTAAGCTCCTCTTGAAATCCTGCTGCCATTTTCCACAGTTTACCCTTCTCTTTATCTGTTGCCTCTACTTCAATTAGGATAGCCTCCAACCTACAAACTCTACATACAAATTGCACATCTTCATTACTAGCTTCCTTAAAAGTACATTCCAGTCTTAAGTTACCAAATAAAACCTACTCATTGCACCCATTACACCTAACAAACTGTGAATGCTTAACTTCTAAAGTAATCTTAACCATCATATTTATACTTATAGCCTAAAAATAAATACTTAATACCAAATACCAGTAGCCTATTGTCAACACTGTTACTGTTAAGCCTAACGTTTAAGAACCAATGATAATATTATTTTTCATTATTACCTTCCTTTAAAGTACATAATTGCATTTAAATTCTACATTAGATAGCATTAACATGCATTCAGTATTTATTATTTTAAATACATATAATAATAATAATTCTAAGTATTAGCAGTTGAGCACTATGAGAATGGAAAAAAGTGCTGAAGTGTCATTCTTGGCTCCACTACATCCCTTTTAATAAGTGTGTTACAGTGGATTGAGATTAGTGAGTTTGCAAGTTTAATTGATTTGTCTATTACTTTAATTTACTGAATAACGAGTTTGTGTTTTGAGGAAAAGATAGAGCTACAAGCAGTACTGTAGACACACAAAAAAAATGTTTTTGTTATCATTAATTGGATTGGACCTACATTGATTTGTCCAAATAATTCAAAAGTACCTGCTCAACAATAGTAACCATTATAACACTTGTATCAAGAGTAGGATTGTTTTGGTTAAAAAAAAATCAAGACAAACTTAAAGATGATGATAGCTTGAAAGGAGATCAAGAATAAAAAGATAAAAAGTAATAGAAAATTTAGAAGAAAGAAGAAAAACTCAAAAAGAATATCAAGAACAAAGTTACAGAAAATTATTAGACAATCTACAAGAAAGTAACAGAGAGATGAGAAGATGAAATAGAAATTTAAAGAAAACTAAGAGGAGATTAAATAAAAATTTACAGATTATTAAAAGAATTACAAGAATGAGACAGAAAAATTACAAACAAAAATCAGTTTCAACATGGATGTGATATAGAAAGCCACAGGATTTTATAAGAAGGATTATAACAACAAAATTGAAGAAATACAAAAGGATATAAATGGAGTACAGGAGGATTACAACAGTAAAAATGAAGAAGTACAGAAAAATATAAAGATCAAATAATTCATAAAAAATGTATTGAAAGACATCAACACCAGAATAAAATATCTAAAAACTGATTTTGGCAAACCAGCCACACTTTTATATGCATCTGCTCAGGAAATTCCAGTTTTGAATGTCTAATTATGCCATGTGGAAAAGGAGAATCCAATTTTTCAGCACCTCCCATTTTTTCCAACTTTAGAACTTTCTTAAACTACTCCAGCTACACCACTACTTCATCAAGGTATGGCCAGTTCAACAATATACATTGCCCAACTGAGAAACCAGATGATTTTGATGGAAAGGTTACGTGTAAGCTATATCAAACACATTTCAAAATAAAATGAATAAATGCAGTTGTGAACAACAAGCTATTTATCTTGTTGAACAAGATAAGTAACCTTCCAACAAAGAGCTGTAACAACTATCAGAAGGAAGTTTCTAAAGCAAAGTTTAGGAGCAAAAGAGGGACAAGAATTTAGCCACTCTTGCTGAAGATGTGAAAGGCTTGTCCAGGTGCTCTGTGTGGAATGATGGATTTGCTGGCATATAACCAATTCATGACAGCAATACTGGCTGAGGGTATGTGTACATCTTTAAAGGAAGCTGACCTGTTGGCAGTGGAACTTGAATCAATGAAGGTTAAAGATAAACAACTAAATTCATCATTAATTACAAACTTATCAGATGAAACAGTGTAGAAACATCACCTTTCTCCAACAAAAGTCTAGAAGAATTCAAACAATTAAGTAGAAAACTGTTAACTAGAGTAGAAGAAGTAAACTACATTGTCACAGTTGAGATAAGGAATGAATTTTTTAAAGAAACAAATGTGCAAGTCATTGGATTTCATTATGGGGTATCAGAAAGTGTTGGTATACCAAGAACATACACATACTTTAAAACATACTCTCTTTAATATTTTGCTAAACTGGTTTAACTGTACATAAAAGGTTTATAGTGTTCATTGCCATTTAAATACTAGCTGCATGTTGAATGTTGTTGTTCTGTTGATCTTAACAACAACATTCAGCATGCAGCTAGTATTTAAATCGCAATGAACACTATAAACATTTTATGCATAGTTAAACCAGTTTAGCAAAATATTAAAGAGAGTTTGTTTCAATATATTGTGTTGGTAACTCCATTTTTCTTTTACAGTTACACGACAGTTTCAGAAGAAAGTTATTTTAAAATCTGGCATGGTTGTTTTTGCATGATGTCACTGTTTAAGTGGCACCTCATACGGAAAAATCTGCAAACTAGGGGAATGTGTTCCCCATAACTATGTGTATATACATGTAATTCCGTTAGTATGTGTGTTGTGGTTTGGGTTTTTAAGCAATAGAATACATGAAGTGTAATCACCCTGTATATCAAAGATGTTTGATAAAAACATCCCACCACCACTATCAAGTGGTTCTTTTGGACAGCCCTGAAATAGATATGAGATTAAAATTGGCTATCAAGATAAATTATTTTTTCAAAATTGTGTTCTGATTTTATCAAGCCTTGTAGAGAGATTGAGTATGTTATATTAGAATGATCTTGGAGCCTCACCTGTGGTTATAGACCACATCACTATGTTTGGCCATGCTGTACCTGATGGCTGTAGATTTTAACAATATTTCTGCAGCATAGTTTACATTGTAAAATATTTCATCATAAGACTATTATGTCCAAAGCACAACCCTCCTACCTGATGCATTCCATAACCTGCCTAGTTAGAAAAATGGTTTTTGCACTACCATATTCAACAGTCCATGTTGCACAGAAATCCATAGGCACTGTGTCCAGCAACTTAACTGGAATGTCTTTGTAGGGAATAGAATAAATAACCATTTCATTCTCCAAGTGCTTGGGGTATGCACTCGTTGAACAGATATCTCTTGAAAGAAACTTATGTATGCATGGCTTGTGTTGATTTTCAAAGATCCTCCTTGATTACATTGTGTACTATTGCCTGAGGTGCTTTGGATGGCTTTTGCCACTGATCTTTGTATTTATGGATTTTCACCTGGTACAAAATGTTACATTTAGTTTCCCCAGACTGGGGTATGACTTGTTGCAGGTCTTTTTCTGGATGAACCATGTATCCCAAGTTGATCCATAATCCTTTGTTTTTCAATGTCATTAAATACAAGGAACGTCCCCATCTATTAAATTCTAAATACCCGATCTGAACACACTTTTATGATCTGGATGAACTGATATTTTGCACTGAAGCCCTAAAGCAGTGAATTTTCAGTGGCATCGCAGTATCTACGAAATTTCAAACACTCAAAATGCATTTCTTATATGTGCTTTTCGCCGCGACTTTATATCGGCTGTGGTTGTCATGTGACATGCTGATTTGCCTATTCAAAATCGTTAAATTATGATATACTTAACCCTATACTTATCCTTCAAATTCAAATAGTAGCAGCTTTCCACTGGGCAAAAATCGTGTTACTACACTTAAAAGCTGCAGAAACGGCTCCACACTTGTAAGGAGTGACCAAATAAATTATTACCATGTTGCTTTGGAGAGATGCCATCATCAGAAGAAGCGCACTTGTTTGCACTAGATCAATCAGCATTACATTAAACAAGTTAATGGGTATGGTAAAATGTGGATCCTCCAAGATGCCTCTTGAGCTGAAGACATCCTCTGATAATGAGTGTTTTTGCGAATAAGTCATTCGAAAGCACTGTCAAGATCTAAAAATAGCCACAATATATAACTTGTAATTATAAGGATTACAATCAGTTGCTATGCTATCCATCCTACCAGACAAAAATGGTAAGGAAGTTCAAGGAACTAAAAGTTGATTAAATGCTCCATAAATTTAATATTACAATACACCAATGTGATCGCACGGTATGACGATAATTGGAAAGCAGGTGTATATGAACCAAAACCACGTTTTAAAAATAAAAAACAAATCCTTATTACCCATCTGTCACTGTATAAAAGAAAACTTCTAAAAGAACATAATTATACCGATTGATAAATTCATAATTTTTTGTTTCTCAAACACGATATGATATAAAGACAGTTTTCAACCATATCATACAATAGTTGCGAGGTATAAATGTGCATCAATATTAAAAAAGATATAAAATGTTACTGATCAACTAGGGTGCTTCATAGAATTTTTTAGTGATTGTTATTGTTGTTCAGGGAAAGTATTGGATGTTGTATTAATAATAAATGTTTATATATATATAAAAGGAATAGCAAATATCATCTCTTACGGCTTTTTAGAGAGAATGGGTAAAAAACATGCAATAACAACAATATCTGTTGTTATTGTAGCACACTCAAGAATTAAAGAGTTTGTTTTGAATTCCCACAAAGCTACATAAGGGCTATTTCCGCTAGCCGTCCCTAATTTATCAGCGATAGACTAGTGGAAAGGCAGCTAATCAACATCGCCAACTCTTGGGCTATACTTTTACCAATGAATAGTGGGATTGACCGTTACGTTATAACGCCCCCAAGGCTGAAAGGGCGAGCATGTTCGGTGACGGGGATTTGAACCCGCGAGTCGAGCGCCTTAACCACCAAGCCCAATAAAAAGAGAGAGTGTGAATGGAACAGACATCGTACAAGTTTTTAAAAGTGTGAACAGTTTCTTAATAACTAAAAAACTCCAAGACGTAAGGTGGTATTAGGTTTTAGTGAAATAAAAAATAAATTTTTACCTAGTATTTTTTCACGTAATTTTTCTCTTATATATATATATATCACAACGTGCTTTTTGGCTATAAAACAAAGTAAAATCTATTTTAATGAAATATCATAGAATGCAATTTTAATATGACTGAGATTTTGTTGCGTAGTTGCAAATAGTAATGATAATCATTAGCCTTTTTTATGGTTGTTTAAGTGTGCAATATATATATATATAATGGTTATAAAACAATAATAAGCTCTGGGGTCGTCAGTGGACTATGGAACATAAAGAATACATACATAAGGAGTCATAGATGTGCATTCCAATGTCTTATGGGAAAATAACAGAGTGTAACTATTATAACAAATGTCCAATGTTTCCGCCAGGTGGTGGCAGGCCTGCCTGCAGCAATACACACACAGAGGGACATATATAATATTAGAGGGGACACCAATTTCAGTTGTTTCCGAAAGAGCTTTGAAAATCGCGAGCTAAGCCCCCCCCCCCCCAGCTGGGGGTTTGGGGAGGGGGCGTTGTACTGAACTGATATTTTTCTTTCCTAAAGAACTTTATGAACTTCGATCTAGAGTGGGTTATTCCACACTAGATCAAGTGATGTTCAAATGCATGAACTCCATAAAATTTGGAAGGGCACCAGTTTAAAATGGGGGGGGCACAGCCCTTCCGTTCTGACCCCCCTCCTGACGATAGGGTCGTGTGGCAGGCGTAGCCTAACGGTTAGTGTGTCAGGCTGAGGGTCGAAGGGTCTAGGATTCGTGACGCGATGGCGTTAAACGCTCAACACTTTCAGATTTGAGCGTATTGTAAAAGTGACAATCAATTCGTAATATGGCTCAAAGACTCAGAATATAACATTCATGGCAGAAGGTGTTACTAGTTAGCTGTCTTACCTCTGATCAGAACGTATTTCAAAATTAGGCCTGGCTGTCAAGTTGAAATTCAAGTTGCCACCATCATTTCCGAGTAGTGTATCCATCCTAACAGTGATTTTCTATATTTTGGTACTTACGTTTTCTCAGTAATTGCCTGATCCTCTGTCGTAGTGGCAATAACCAGTAGACTGTGATGGCTAACATAATAGAAGTGCAGTTAGGACAGTGTCCGGTATTTCTTATGAATATATTAATGTATTTTATGCTTATTAACTTTTAACTGCTCTGTATATTCTGTGGATAAATAAGTTGTATAAGATTTATATCACGACGATGCATCCTTCTCATGGACATTACTATCCTGCGAACGTAATCAATTCTGATCTTAGATATTCCAATTTTCCATTACCATTATCGCTTGGTTCAACATTGATCACTGTTATTGTTTTCTTATTTTAAAATCATTGAAATACAGGATGTAAACCGTGATTCCAAACAATTGAAATGAGTCTTACGAACGTGTCTTAATATCTCTTATGACAACTGAAAGGGAAGTAATTTAGTTTATGATGTTTTCTAATAAAAGCCAGTTTCCACCCAAACTAGGCCCGACATGGCCAGGTAGTTAGGGAGCTCGACTTGCAAACTGCGGGGTCGAATCTCCGTCCCACCAAACATGCTCGCCCTTTCAGCCGTGGGGGCGTTATAACGTGA
>NW_013665988.1:74677-106494 GCF_000517525.1 Limulus polyphemus
GGGACGGCTAGCGCAGATAGCCCTCGTGTGGCTTTGCGCGAAATTCAAAAACTAACAAAGAAAACTAATGTAAGATCTATAATTGGATGAGGAAACTTTAGTGAATATTTGTTTGTTTAAAGTTAAGCACAAAGCTACACAATGGGCTATCTGTGCTCTGCCCACCATGGGTATCGAAACCTGGTTTTTAGCTTTGTAAGTCCGCAGACATACCGCTGTGCCACTGGGGGGCTTTAGTGAATGAACTGATAATTTAATTAGATTATATGTTTATACAAAAATATTGTTTTTTCTGAAATTAAAATTACCGGAATCGTAATAAAGGCTAACTGAACATGGCCGTTTCTAATTTTGAACTGACAGACCCAAAATGCGGAGCGCGTTTTTGAAGCAACACTTCGCGAAACATAAACATTCGAATTCATAGCCCGAGCAAACAAAAATACTAAATCGCCTGTTGTTTTTGGTTTTCTATAATTGTAATTTATTGATTGTTAATAATACTTTACTAAAAACTGATATTAATCCAGTTGTGTGTATTCACCGTATATTTATTTTTTGCTTTAGAGTAGAGTTAGTAACATATTTTCGGATTAGGTTTTGATATATGTTTCAACAAATTGGTGGTACTTAACTTAAAACACGTTTTGGTAAATACAGAATTACAAAATTTACTTTTTTATGATACAACATAGATTATAACCAACAGCTTTGTCATTTTCTTTTTGTCCGACTTTTAAACTATTTATTGGGGCAATCATTCTGAAAAGAATGATTTTCAGTTACGATAATCTAAGTTAGAAAACTTTCTAGTTTCTTTAATTAACTAGCAGTTTTTTCCTGGCCCGGCATAGCCAGATGGTTAGGGCGCTCGACTCGCAATTTGCGGGGCGCGAGTTCGAATCCCCGTCATACCAAACCTGCTTGCCCTTTCAACCGTGGGGGCGTTATAATGTGACGATCAATCCCACTTATTGTTGGTAAAACAGTAGCCCAAGAGTTGGCAGTGGGTGGTGATGACTAACTGCCTTCCCTCCAGACTTACACTGCTAAATTAGGGACGGCTAGCACAGATAGCTTTGCGTGTAGCGTGTAGCTTTGCGCGAAATTCAAAACAAATAACCAGACAAGCTATGAGTAGACTTTCTTTAATGTAGAGGTCAAGGTCCGAAGATCCTGTGGTGATGATAGAGTTTTCTTCGCAGTAAAAGAGGCAATGATATCGTTAAAGTCAACTTCTTTTACAGCTTACATATCAATAAGCTGAAAAACAGAAAACTGAAAAAGAGCTTAGGTCGATCAATTTTTCGGGCCTAGTGATGCGTGGTGAAATATTTCCTTTAATTATCGTCAGACGCGATTAAAGGCGCAAATTATTTTTATCAGGTCTGATATGCTACCAAATTGCGTTGCTCTCCCTCTCTTTAATTCTTCCCTTTTTTCTTTTGTCCCCCAGTGGCACAGCGGTATGTCTGCGGACTTATACCGTAGAAACCGGGTTTCGATATCCGTGGTGGGCAAACCACAGATAGCCCTTTGTGTAGCTTTGTGCTTAATAACAAACAACAACAACCTTTTTCTTTTCCTTTCTTTCCTTCCCGGCCCCCATTGGTCCCGGGCCCTGATGCTTTGACATTAAGATCCCCTCCCCTTCTCTGACGGGCCCTGGCTATCGTGTATAATCCAACAAAGACATTAAAATTTAATATAGTAAGTTTGTTTGTTTTTTGGAAGAAAGCATAACTGGGCTATTTGCTGTGTCCACCGCTGTGAATCGAATCCCGGACTTAGCGTTGTAAATCCTTAAAATTACCGCTGTCCAACTGGTGGACAATGCAGTAGGTAGCAAAAAAGTTACTATAGAACGAAGGTGGGCAGTAATGAAATAATTTAATTGAATTAAGTAATGTGATGTATAAAGGTCAACAGTAAGTTTACGGATTTACAACGCTAAAATACGGGGTTCTTTCCCCCGTGATGGACAGAGTAGATAGCCTAATGTGGCTTGCGTTAAAACAAACTACAAACTGTCCATGCTACTGTAAATCGATTTGTATGTTCACTTAATCTGATTAAATCTACTAAAATGCCAGCAGGGGCCAGGCTTCAACTCTCCCGCGGTGGTCAGAGCGCAGATAACCCATTGTGTAACTTTGAGCTAAAGCAAAAACAAACTTATAGCAGATTTTACAATAGGTCCATATTACTAATTAGTCTTGAAGATTTGAATCCATTTGGGTCCCTAATATATATGTAAGAAAATGCCATGGAATGCATCAAGTGCCCCATATGCCTAGAGCCAATATTAGTCAAAAATGGACTTTCTGTTTCCCAAAAATATAAAAGAAAATTCAAAGTTCGTATTTAAACTTATAAGTAAAAATCTTAAGAAGATATAAGTTCATGGAATATCTTGAAGCCTTGGATCAATTTATATGTAAAATATGCCATGGAATTAGGGGTGTGCTGGCAAATTTTTAACAACTATTTCTGATTAAAGTGGAAATTTAGATAGTGGTGTAAATCGGCGAGCGCCAACGGCCCGAGCCAGCTAAATATTTGTTTAAAATCAACAAACGATTCGGTGATCCAATAAAAATTTAACAACCTGGTTCGGACGAATCGTACCGAACTGGCCCCATCACACCGCTTCACGGAATGCAACAAATGCCCCATATGCTTAGGACTAATATTGGTCAGTAATGGACTTTCTGTTCCACAAACACACAAAAGGAAATTCAAAGTTCGTATGACAATATCACAGAGACACGCTTTCAACAAATGTTAATTTTTTCACGTTTTGAAATATAAACCATATGTTTATAAAGAAAAGTTTGCTCGTTGCTAAATCAAACTACATGTTACCCAATGAAATATGTTTATCAGAGGGTTAAAATTTCATGAAAACAGAATATTGTCTCCACAAACGAATTTCCACGGATTTTGAATGAATAAGTTCTCATGCAAATTTGTTTCAACACGTCTTTTTTTTTTCTCTTTCAAGAAGAAAAAAAAAAAGATGGATACAATCTTCTCGAAACACAGGTTAAAAAATTAACTGCGAGATAATTAATTACGTAATGAAAATTACAACAATGTTAAATCGGTTTACTCGTTTCTTAATATCTTCCTTTTTTTAAGCCTGTCAAATTTCAACATAAGTATGGTAGAATTTATAAAATTAAGGAAAAGAACTGCAAGTTAAAGAAATTGCAAAGTTTTTAACTTAGATTATCGTAACTGAAAATCATTCTTTCCTTAGTGTCTTTCTTTTTTAATCCTGCATAATTTCAACATAGGTGACCTTTCTAAGTATGGTTTGAAGTTATAAAAATAAGGAAAATAATTTATGTTATGTTATGAATTTCGCGCAAAGCTTCACGAGGGCTATCTGCGCTAGCCGTCCCTAATTTAGCAGTGTAAGACTTGAGGGAAGGCAGCTAGTCATCACCACCCACCGCCAACTCTTGGGCTACTCTTTTACCAACGAATAATGGGATTGACTGTCACATTACAACGCCCCCACGGCTGAAAGGGCGAGCATGTTTGGTGTGACGGGGATTCGAACCCGCGACCCACAGATTGCGAGTCGAGCACACTAACCACCTGGCCATGCCAAGCCCCTACTCATAGCTAAAGACTGTCCGACCCTTAACGACTCACAAAGCTCTTTAGATCTAAAATTGTTATTCATTTTCACACTTAATTCAGCTGTTGTGTAATATATATATATATATAAACATTGTTTCATCCGTCCATTTACCGCTTCTCTTAATAACTAACTAAACTAATGATTATATTATAATTTTAGTAATAATCATCTTTGTAACACAATTTTCAGATTTTGCTGAAGATGGAATATGTTATTCCGAAACGTTCAAACCTTGTAAATAATAGGTTTATGTTATATCAACCGTCTTCATCTTCATTATTAAACTCATAAAGGTTTTCATGTGAATGTAACATTAAATGATTCTTTTTCTTGCATCGTTTTGATTTTTCGAATAAAGTTTCTAGTCAAAACTTCATTTACATTTTCATTGCTACGCAAAAAAGTCCAAATAGATAAAATGATGACAGAAAGGTTAATAATGGCTAAAAGGGATTGAAGTTAAGGTTAGTGTGTGGCGGTAGTGGTAGTGATGTTAATGGTAGAGATGGTGGGATAGGTGTGAAGGTAGGGTTCCCATAGAGTCATAGGTAAAACAGTAGGATTAGATTTGGAAAAGTAAACTTTTAAAGAGAAGAAAATAGTGCCAAAACTTTGGCCGATAGGATGAATGCGTGTGTGTGGAGTGGGGGCAAAAGGGCCGTGACCGTACCTACTTAATTTTTACACTCATTGCTCTCCCTGTGTCCCCAGTGAGTCAGCGGTAAGTTTACGGACTTGAGACGCCAAACTAGGGAGTTTGACTGGCAATCTGCGGGTCGCGGGTTCGAATCCCCGTTCCACCAAACATGCTCGCCCTTTCAGCAGTGGTGGCGTTATAATGTGACGATCAATCCCATTATTCGTTGGTAAAAGAGTAGCCCAAGAGTTTCCAGTGGGTGGTAATGACTAGCTGCCTTCCCTCTAGTCTTACACTGCTAAATTAGGGATGGCTAGTGCAGATAGCCCTCGTGTAGCTTTGCCCGAAATAAAAAAAAAACAGTTTGTAGGTCCTTTTTGTGGGTACAAAATTGAATATTTACGAGAGTAAAGCAAGAGAACATATTTACGAAAATAATTAGATCTTGTGTGCGGCTGCATGAGGTTTTCTGTATACGCTGATGATCACTTTATTGTTTTCTTCTTGTTTCTTTTTCTTTTTTACTTTAACACCTGGAAAGGAGAGGCAACTGTCAGATTCGACGTCATAACATTGTCGCCATATACTAAAAATATCATATTTTAAGCAGATTTCAAGTTTTTTGATTAGTATTAACTGGTTCCCAAATAGTTATTCTTTTAGAACATATATGAATTTGTGGGGAAACGGAAGATTCCATAGAGGAGCGTCATTTCACAAAAGCTTGAGGGAGTGTGTGTGTGAGGGGGGGGAGTGGCACCCAAATTTAGCTGGAGGTCATATCCTATGACGTATGTTGCGTGTATGTGTAAATCCGATCCTACTAGAAATGTCTCACAGAAACTGCCATTTGGGCCCCCTTCCGAGCCTGAGGGGATTAACCCTCCCTGTGACGTCCCTAATCCCACAGTGTATATTGTATTTTCTCTTTGTTTGTTTCATGATAAAGATTGTGTTTGTTTTGCTAACCTTGTCCAGTATACACAGACACTCAGAAAACTCGGTCAAGTTATCAAACACAGATTACTCTGTTTCCTGAACGAATCTGTTCTTATTAGCGGATCTAACTACCTGATACTTGTAGGGAAATCAGTTCACCTGAAAATACCACATATAATAGGGTCTATATACAAAATCATTATATACAATGACAAAAGGTTTATAATATACAAGAGTGTGTCACATTACAGCAGTGAAAGTTTCAATATTTTTATGACTTAAAGAAAGGTAAGGGACAGTCAAGTATATGAACATCGTACTAGCTCCAGCAGCGATAGAAAACGCTATATGTAGCCTTTTTTTCACGCAGATTAATGCATTACAATAGTATAACATTTTATATACAGTAAATGTTAGAAAAATATTAACAAGTAAAAAATAAAAGTAATTGTTTATATAAACACATTATCATCTGTAATCATTTATTCAATTAGTAACAAATTTGTTGTGTGTTTTTTGCCCCCCCCCCCCATAAGATAGGACTGCGCTTCTCCCAAATTTTGTTTTTCCGTCCAAAATAATGACCAGCTATAAAGAGGTAAAGATTCTAAAATCAATTTAGTAGCTGGAGATAGAGAATCAAAGAGATAAGATGAAATTAAAGCAAAAGTAGAAGATTACGTAAGTTTGTCTTTAAACGGATTTTCATATTAATGTTACTTGTATTTTCCTCTAATTTCCAAATATCTTGAACCTCATTGCGTCGAAGAAGGCCCAAATAGTCACTTGAATAATAATAATAATAACAATCAGAGTAGCATGATCTTAAACAATTCGCTGTAGTTTCCACCTGCGGAGGCTTGTCATAGCCTAATGGTTAGGGCGTTCGACTCGCAATCTGAAGGTCAGGGGTTCGAATCCCTGTTACCGAACATGCTCGCCCTTTCAGCAGTAGGGGCGTTATAGTGTGATGGTCAATCCCACTCTTATTTTGTAAAAGAGTAGCCATAGAGTTAGCTATCTTCCCTCTAGTCTATCACTGCTAAATTAGGAATGTCTAGTGTAGATAGCCCTCGCGTAAACTTTGCGAGAACTTCAAAACAATCCAAACCAAATTCTAACTGTGGAAAGCTCGAGCTTACCTGATGAAGTGCAGCAATTGAAGTAACATTAAGTTTACTGTTAGTAACCTGTCTCCTGGTGTGACAGCGGTAAGGCTACGGAGTTATAACACTAAAATTCGGGATTCGATTCCCCGCGGTGGATACAACAAATAGAACAATGTGGCTTTGCTCTAAAACAAACAAACAAGTCAGTAACCTGGCATGGGCTGATCAAGGATTTTCAAAGGCGGTGGGATCTAAATGGTTAGATATTGGAGAATCTGAAAAGGGGCTTGTCCCCTCTGAGAAGCTGAAGAGTTTTTGTAATTTTTCCAAGTCAAATTTCTGACATTTTTCATCAATTTTCCCAGGCAATTCCATCTGCAAATTAGCGATAAAATATCCGAATTACCAATACTTTCTGTTACCACCGAAAACATTCTTTCATTTACGAAGCTGACTTTTAGAATCAGGATCCTGAAGTGACCTCGGAATCAACTTATATTAAGTGCTGTTCACTGATGGGCTAGAGGAAGGGGTTGAATGTTTGATATTCATAATGGTAAAAAAGTACTCCTTGAAATATCTATGGTGGGTTTTAAATCGATTATAATATTTAGAAGATCCTTTACGGCTATCTTCAATATTTAACACGTTACAGACGGTCCAGATCTCCTTTTCTTAGATGAATACGAGCATGACTGATCCCAGAAAACAATTAAATATAATATTTCTACTACTTACACCTCAATGTTTACTCTTTTATATTTTACGGGTTCTTTCGATTTTGTTTTTTGCATTGGAAAATGGGGTCCGGACCTCTCCTGCCTGGAGATATGAGAATTCATAAAAACTTGATAAATTTCTGTAACATTCTTTCCTTGATAAAGTAGCTGATGTCTCTCGAAGTTAAGTAATCCACAGCTAACGATAATACTTGGAACTTTAGTCTCATTAAATCTTACACTCTACAGTTATACGGTTTGAACTTATCAGCAGTATCTAAGCTAAGGTAATCAAATTTATTACGTAGACTAAACTGTAAACACCCATTCATAAATTAGTCTTAAGTTTTGTGCAAACAAAAAGTAAAGAGCAGTGCGACAAGCTGAGAGTTGCATGTTTAGAATAAAATCATCCAATAGCGATGTCAAAAAGAAAAAGAAAAAAAAAAGGCGCGTAATGCCCTTATTGTAGCTCACATTCTCAAAATGTCATTCTCAAAGGCAAACCGTGTTGGTCTAGAGGATAACTGTGCGTTACATTGATGGTTACTTTTCTTTTACCTGGGTGAATTTCATCAATTGTATCCTATGGTTTCTCTAATGCATATCTGTTTTGTTTGTTGAGTTTTTAATTCTGTACTGGCAGCCTCAAGATTGCTTGACTAATTAAACCTTCAACATTAATCGATGATATTCACCAGCAATACGCTAGGACGCGACTAAATACAAACACGCTTGTCAGCATATTTGACTCTTTTTTTTTTTTTAAAGAGCGCTACAACCAACACTGTTGGCTGTCTCTCGATTAATTACATAAGACTAGCCGATTTAACTTCTGAGGTTTGGAAGTATGGTGTGGGTTGAGTGATAAAGGTTGTTCAGTGTACGCGGTCTCTTTTCTTCCTCTGGCCTGTACTTGTCAAACTGATGAAATCTTCTTATGTTGATATCCCCTGTCATTATGAAACCCGTTTTTTTGTACATCCTTTACTGAACAATAATTAAAAACCAACCAAACTTTTTTTTGTCCATTTCAGAGGGGGCTGAAAAAGACCGATTGTTACACCCAGGGCCGAGCATGGCCAGGTAGTTAGGGTGCTTGACTCGCAATCTGACGGTCGCGGATTCGAATCTCCGTAATGGTTAATCCTACTATTCGTTGGTAAAAGAGTAGCCCAAGAGTTGGCGGTGGGGGGTGATGACTAGCTACCTTCCCTCTAGTCTTACACTGCTAAATTAGAGACAGCTAGTGCAGATAGCCTACGTGTAGACTTGCGCGAAATTCAAAACAAACTAAACCAATGTTACACCCAGAGGCATGCCCTGAAATGGGTCGGAGCAAGTGCGGTTTACTCCGACCCTCGTGAAGTATCAACAATCTACATTCACAGTCGACATAGCACAGTACGGAAAGGAGGAAGAGGTCCCAGCGCACCTGACTCTCCTAGGTCACAAAGACCTAAATTCCTATCAGGAGGAGAGCGAACCCAGAGGCGGTTTTTTTATACCCCAATCAGTCATTATGTATATGTTTTTGAACCCGTGTAAATTGCTGTATTAATTATTATGATGATATATAAATATATATATATATATCCATTATTCAGTGCTATAAAGGTAAGGATGATGAAAACTAAGTGTTTGTAGCGTATGTGTGAGTAATTTTGTAACTTAGAAATATAAAAGGAAGACACGTTAATTAGTTTGTTTGTTGCTAAGCATAAAGCTAAACAAGGGGCAATCTGTGCTGTTCCCACCACGGATATCGAAACCACGTTTTCATGCATTTAGATTTACAAGTGAGCCACTGGTGAAGGGGGGAGAAATATATAATTATGTGGGCATAAGAACGTTGTATGGTGTTGTGTATTTGTTCCAGATAGTGAGGGTTACGGAAGATTGAGAGAATTGTGTGCTATGCTCTAGTAATTTGTGATAAGTGTGCGCAAGCGTTCTATAAGAAACCTAGCTGCTAAGTGTGTAAATTAAGTATGCAGGTGTGTTTGTTTGCCTGTTTTTAAGTACAAAGCTACACAATAGGCTATGTGTGCTGTGTTCACCACGGATATCAAAACCCGGTTTTTAGATTTATAAGCCTTCAGACTTACCGCTAAGCCACTGGGAGGCATGCAGGTACGTAGGACGAAAGTCTGAAAGCTATGCTAAGTAATTTGTCTTGCAATATTGTAGTGTAATGAAATAATGATTAGACAATAGGAGGTGATTATACAAATATATTCAACTATTGATTTTCTGCATACTGTGCAAATGTATGTTAAGCAGTCATTACACCCCTAATTTATCATAAAACATTTTCTTTTAATACATTTTTGTATAGTTTCATAACATGTTATTTTCATAAGATACGAGAAAAAGAAAGTTTGTGCAAAGCTACACGGAGGCTATCTGCGCTAGCCGTCCCTAATTTAGCAGTGAAAAACGTGGGCTACTCTTTTACCGACAAGTACTGGGATTGACCGTCACTGTATAACACCTCCATGGCTAAAAGGGCGATCATGTATGGTGGGACGGGGATTTGAACCCGCGACCCATAAACTGCGAGTCGAAGCGCCCCTAACCACATGGCCATGCCAGGTCAGATGTGCGAGTCGAAGATAACACTAAGAAACTTCAAGGTGTTTAAAATATATAATTTAATTTCGGATATAGTTTTTAAATTGAATAATTTGTGGAAGACTATTGCTTGTTTTAACACAATACTCTGCTTTCTGTATATGGTGCGCACACATCCTCAGGGAGGCGTATCTCTAACGAGCTTAGTGTTCCGATTTGGCCTCCCACGTGTGCATGAAAGTGGATATTCGCCCAGTGGCCTTGTATGAAGTGAGACAGAGTGCAGTATATGAACATACCATGTATTTCTATCTTATTGTAATATTATATGATTTATTCTTAATTTATCATTTACACTGTATATGTGCAGGTTTCACATAACGCGTGGTTGAGAGAGCCGTTGATTTAATTCTAGCTACCATTGTTCTTGATTGTTATAAATTTAAAAAAAATGACCAGAGCGCTTTCGAGCAACTAGTCAAAGGCGCCCGAGTTCTGGACATTTTTTGAAATTTAATTGTTCTTGAGTAGATAATACCAGGGCCGTGACAATTACTCGAATAACCGAATTCACCAATTTCAAAATTGTCGCAGTCCTAGTTAATATCTGCTGTGCTCATGAGTGGAGGAAGACATTATTGCTGCAATTCTACACGTTGTGCAAAACTATCGACCGCAATTTCCTTCAATGGTCGTTCAGGTGATATACAGAGGTTACGGCCTTACCTATGTTGTAATGAGGACGACCAGTTACATGTAAGCAACAGTCACTGGGTAAATACGGCGTTTCTTGCGAGCTGTGGAACATTGAATTTACAGCCTGATACATGGATTCAACTTGAATATGGATGCTCCAGTAAAAGCGATCATGCCGGAATTTGTTATAATACGTATTGAAAAAAAAAATAATTGTTCATTTTGTAGTTCACTTTTTTATCCAGTGTTATTATTCTGTTTTACATTATGTCTCATTTAATATTAGTCATAGTATTAGTATTTAGTCTCATTTAGTATTAGTCTCAATAATATGATCGAATCTCCAGTTGTTGAGTGGATCCAAAGCTATCGAGAGCCATCACGTGCCCTACTCCGGATAGGTTTTGGAATTATGCCTCGTATACGCATAATTGGTTGAAAGCACGGTTAATCTTTCCACGTTCAGTACCGACTTGATACATTCCGTACACATTTTTTGCCGCTCTCACTGGCTCCCTGGTGGGCAGTAGGCCCGGAGGAAAAAATCCCATGCCTCTCAGTTGGTCTGAGGTTGACATACACGGTTCTGGTGTAGAATGCTCGTGTACTCTAAATACTGGCTCAGTCAGTAGAGCACGAGATTCTTGGTATTTTAGGTAACATAAAATGAGGTCGATCTGAAACAAATTATATTCTTTTGATCAATTTCTCTCCTATTTTCTAATTTGTAAAGAGAAGGATATATTTCCCTTTTATTAACGAGTTTTCCTATTTGCATTAAACTCAGCCTTAAAAAATAAAATCCGTTTTCTGCAAGACTCAAGTTGTGCGTCAAAATTTATCATTGGCAGACCTAAGCCAAACCGAAAACAACTAGTGTTAAAGGCCTGATGGTTAAGGCGCTCGACTGATAATCTGAGAGTTCACATCCCCGTCAACGAACATGCTCGCCCTTACACTATGGGAGTGTTGTTATGTTAAGGTCAATCTTACTATTCGTTGATAGAAAGAGTTGGTGTTGACTAACTGCCTTTCCTCCAGTCTATCACTTCTGTATTGAAGACGCAGAATACCTCGAGTAGCTTCGAGCGAAATTCAGAACAAACCAGTGTTAAATATTTAATTCTTATACTGGTCTACGCTGAACCATGTCCTTCCCTGGTCCAAAATGTGGACCGAATCCTGATTACAATAAATAACTTAATTTTTATTTAGTAAGATAACATCGTTACATAAGGAAGTTCGTAAGTCTCAGCCTTCGATGACTATGTATTTTCTTGCCAATTAAAAAGTATTTTGTTCCGTATTTTCAACTTTTTTGGATCTTTGGATAAAAGAAGCATTTTATTAACATTATTCACATCATTGTACATAAACTAACACAGATGATATTCAAGCTTATCAATGTAAATTGTAGGTTAACTTCAGTATTACGTTCAACCATTAGACTTAATTATTGAAGCATGATGTAAAGTTGTGAGGTTTTAAGATTATTAACTTTCTCTCAAAATGATAATTGGTAATTAACCACTTATGTAAATATCAAACCATTCAATAAGAATACTGCACGTGTTAAGTTTCTCCCAAATCACAATAAAACACCTTTATTAAGACAACAAAGTAACAAATACATAATAATACATATTCTTTATTTTGCTAAAACCTAATTAATCAGTCTTGAAGCAAGCTGAATCATAAAACGGCCTACATCACGTATGCATAGGTTTGATACTTTGATTGGTTTAGTGTTATTTAAACTAAGTTTGTTATAATTACTGCCATTAGTGGAACTTACTGGATAATACTACGAGATTACTAATTAAATAATATATATATATATATATATATATATATATAACACCCTATAAAACGATAACAAATTTCTTCTCCACTCAATTAATTGTATTGTCATTTTCACTTTTAAGATTTTTTTGAAACACTGATCATGATCCAGGCTTTTCCACAAAATAATCACTACATAAAGTTTTATACTGTTAACATATCTGTAAGTTAGAAACTAAGGCATCAAGAATACACCTCTTATAAAGAGTTTCAAGTTTTGTTGTAGTGCTTTAAATTTACCAAAACTCCTTAAATCATAAACACATAATAATCCAACTTAAAAACATGAATCATGAATTCATTTGCACATGTAAAGTAATTGTACCTTTCTGTGGAGATTCAATTCTTCAAGATTGCTGATAAGCAGCCAAGAACACCTACTTGAAGAGATGAAATCATTAGAGCAGCTAATTTTGGCTCATCAGTTGCTTTTGATAAACATTTAAGTAATCTACAATAATTATTAAAGAGGTACTTGAATAGTGAATGCCAGCAAATCTGAAAAGCATGACCAAACACTTATGGAACAACTAAGACAAGGAAGATCAAACATAGCTGGTATGTCAGTCAGCAGCCTTGAAAAGTGAATGACAGCAAATCTGAAAAGCATGACCAAACACTTATGGAACAACTAAGACAAGGAAGATCAAACATAGCTGGTATGTCAGTCTGCAGCCTTGAAAAGTGAATGACAGCAAATCTGAAAAGCATGACCAAACACTTATGGAACAACTAAAACAAGGAAGATCAAACATAGCTGGTATGTCAGTCAGAAGCATACCACTAAAGGTTTCGAGCAACATTAACAAAAGTTGAGCAGAAATTGCCAGTTTTGTAGTCAATGATACCATAAAGTGACTACAAACAAGGAGAGGTATCATAAGGACCTTAAAGAAGAGTTAAAAACCATTTTACTAGACACAGGTATGGAAGAAGAGGAATAGTGGTGTTTCATTAATGCTCATTTGGAAAACAGGGATTAACTAAGAATGAAAACAATAAAACTTTTAAAGTTTTTTATAGGACAAGAGGTTAATTTTTAAGCAGACCTGTCATCAAATTAATCAAACTTGAAGAGGAACATCATATTATAAACTTATGGACACTGGACCTATAGTCATTACTGTGTAGACAGACATCCCTAAAATTGGAAAAATGTCTGCACAGAAAAAGCTGAGAACTGGAACGACGCGAGTTGAAATGGTAAGGTTTCAGCTGAAGAAGAGATAAAGGTCTGTTTTACTACAACATATGCTGTGAATAATAGCCATAAAAGTTCACTAAGAATTAAAATTTCTTGAAAAAATAAGACAGTCGAGATTTTCCTCAAACAGTTTCCCAGTATGGGATTAGAAATCCTACTACACTACATACTAACTATCATACCTTGAAATATCGCTATAATGAGGCAGGGTGGAGTTTCCATATTAGTATTTATGGGATATCAACAATATGAAGTAGTCCTGGGAACAAATTACAGAATGCTTAAGCTAAGGGCATTTGCTATCAAATCTGATGTGGAGCAAAACATGAGGTGTGAAGGCCACTATGACAAATAGCAACTATGCACAGTCCACTAAAATATTTGTGTCAGTACACAAAATTAAATTGTGTGACAACATCCTTTACTAAAAATTGGAAAATGCAAAAAACCAGAAAGAAAATTGCTGATGGAACTTCCCTATTTCAACGCCTTGTTATTAAGAAAACCTTGACAATGTTTGTGAAAAGTTCTAATATGTGGCAGAGTGAGGATAAATTTATGAACTGTATTTTGAAGACAAAAACAACATAGACAATCAGTTAAATAATAAAATAAACTATTATGGTAGTGAAAATTTTCTTTACTGTAACAAACCAATAACAAAAAAAACTGACAGAGTTAATAATAACAATGAGTTAATAATAAGAAATTAAGAATCCATGGAACATTTTAATCAAGAATGGAAGTTTGCATAAGCACTGTTTACCAAAATGTGTAAAACTCTTGTTAATAAAAATGAGGATAACAGTCATAAAATTTCTTCATACTATAACATATAAGCTTTTGATGTTGAACCACCTAGCCATGCATATAGACAAAAACAGAAAGAAAATGAGATTAAAACACTTGTTTCACTATAATGAACTGCAATACACTATGCTACACTTAAGCATTCAAGTTTAATTAGAAGATGATGGGCTTCTTCAGTGGTCACCTTGATAATGAAGATGAGTACAAAACAACTGCACCAATTAGTCTTCACATAACATATTTGGTGACACTGTCTACAAGCGTTTCTATGAGATTATGTTAGCTGGTGACAAGATAGAGAGATGGTAGTGTTGATGGTTAAAAGTTCAATTTTGTTTATTTTGGTGCCTAAGCTAATCAAAGATAATGAAAAGTAGTAAATCTCTAAAGTTAAGAGATGAACCAGCACTCAAAAATGCTATGGTTAGAAGAAAGCTTAACAGTTATTTCAAAAAAATTGTTTTCAGGAAGAGGATTCTTCTAACAAAGAATCAGCAGATGCAAAACAGTTAACCTCAGAAAAGACACACACTCTAAGCTCATATCCCCTAAAACTAAGGACTAGAGTGATGAACTAAAGCATTCTGTAAAAACAATAATTAACCATAAAAAACCCTCCAAACTATCATTAGAAACAAAAGATATGAAATCCTGACAGAACTGGTCAGATTAATGTTAAAAATTGGTTTTACATTTTTAATTCTGTTTTTTCTTGCTACAATTTTAGAAATATCTAAATATAATCAAATTCTTTAAGATGTGTAACATATGACTGCTTTTTTCTAAACAATTAGTTTGGGTAATGAGGATCTTTACTGCAATGTTTTAGACAAATATTGATTAATCCAAACATTTTTTTTGAATGCTAGCTGATCTGTGAATACTTAAGAAATTCAAAATATAAGCTGTTACGACTGGGAGTGTGCCTCAGAAAGAAGAGGATGACTAAAATGACTGAAGATTATTTAGAAGTTAAAAAATATTAACAATTCAAGTTTTTTGTGAAGAAATCAGAAAGGTCAGTGAATAGTTTCATAGTGAGTTACTGTTCAGGCTATTAAAGAGTTGGGCTTCTATTTTAGCACAAAGTCAATTTAAAAGAACATGGTGTTACTTTGGTAAGTTATGTAGAATAGTAAAGCTAAACCTAGACAGAGATGACTATAACATAAATTAACTGTTAAAAAAAAACAACTTATTCAATGTTTTCTGTTAAATTGTAGAACAGTTTAATCATCTATATATGTTTAGTAAGTCTTCAAGTTATATATTAATTCTAAAATAATCCAGTTGTAACTCCAGTACAAACCCAAGAACGCATTATCACTATACTTTAAAACACACACACACACAGTAGTACATTCCAGCTAGAATACTTGATCCTTTTTATTAATTGTGAAATAATGGACAAGCATTCTTACCTAATATTGAAATTTCATTTGTAATGACTGCATCAGTTTATTTCAAGGAATGAATAACAATTGGTTATATTTAATGTGAAGGTTGTTTTTAAGAGCAAGTAGGCAAATTTAAATTATTGAGGTTTCATAGCATATGTCTGCTTTGTTTTCTGCATTTTGTTACATTATTTATATGTACAAGAGCGAAAATAAAATCTAACCAAACCCAACGTAATTTCATGATCTTCCAAGGGAAATTGTTTGAGAAAATATTAGTATTTATAAAATATATATCACTACAAATAATATTCTTACAATAATGTTTCTCATTTTAGGAAAATATGTAAAAATTAACTTTGTTTTTCAAACAGTAATTCATATATTTACACATGCAAACATGCTTAAACAATAAGTTAGGTATTATACAAAAACAATATCAATATAAAATAAAAAGGAATGATTTAAAATTTTGTTGATAAAGTATGATGAGATGCAGCATTACAACATTAGCAAGTTTTGTTAAAATAAAACACTTACAGCCCTCCCCACTCATCCTTAAGTAAAATCCCTGTGTGTGTTAAAATTTGGAAAAATAAATATTTGTATAGCTTATTATTAAAAGCATTATATACTGACAAAATTGTTTTGAAATTCTGAATAAGCTAAATATTTACCCCCTCATAGCATTATTTTGAAGGGGGATATAAAGAAATACCACCTATCAAATATTCTCAAATTTATTACACATACAATTAAAACTCTAAAAATATTTACCACATTTTAAGTGTTGAAAATACAGTATCATAAATACATCAAAATTCCAAACTAAAAAATATTTAACCCTTCAGCTGCATTTGACATCATATGATGTTAGCATTTTGCATGGCCTGCAGCAAAAATTCTTGAATCTTTGTGCATGGGGTGGTAGGCAAATTTACACAAGCCACAAACAAACGGTTAAAATATTTAAAAATGAGTAACATTCTTTCTATTTTAAATTAAAAGTTCTCTAATTCCAAATTAATTTTTTAAACTTACATTTATTCAAAAGAAATTTTATGGAAGATTTCATATCTTGTTTTGTCAACATACACTGCAGAGTTTGTTACAGCATAATACAAGAGTTTTAAGCTGAAATATAACAGGAAGTTTCAGAAAACTAAAGTTGGAAACGTAAGTAAGAACATCCAAAAACAAAGATATTTGACATTCTCTTCAAGATATTTTTCAATTTCAATACTAACCTCAAAATGTAAATTTTAAATAGAATTAGAAAGATGCTGTGAACAGAGAGATGTTTAACAAGAACAAAGGGATATTTTTTGGCCTGAATTTAGAACTTCAGTAATTTAAGTTACTCTAGATCACACTATAACAAAATCTTTATTGTATAATCATATAAAATATTACGAGAGAATTTGCTGTATTTAATGTTAAATGTGTTCACTAACATTATTTTAATAATTTAATGGTCTTAAAATAGCCAACTACTGGTCTTGAAATTTCACATGCTTTTGCAGAGCAATTCTTTTTTTTTGGCATGTTGCTGATGAAGATGAAATCAACATCACTTTTCCCAGGTTCTCTAAACCTATACTGAAGTAAAAATATATTTTTCTAAAGTTTTGTTTTAGAAAAAAAAAAACATTAAAGACCTTTCTTCCACTATCATCTGCTCCTAATTATATACATTATAAGGTATGTAGATTATCTTAATATTTAATTCAACAAATAAACAAAATGTGCATGAAAACCTAAAACACTCATTACTTGAACTAAACTTTAAAAAACTGTTAACCCTGTGGATAATGGGCTTGGTCATTTTGGTCATCCTTGTAACCATCATGTAATTTATATATGCTATAACTCTTAAAGTACTTAATTTAACTTCGCAAAATTTGCCAAGCTTTTAGTAAATGTTACAAGTCTATTATACATAAAAAATCTGAAATTTTATGAGTGTTTTTACTGAAGATCTATTTATTTACAAAGCCTTTAATGAGTCAGTGATTGTGAAGGTGATTTTCATACTAACAACAAAAATGTTTCTTTTCACCCTGCAGTTTTCATATTTCATTTGCATAACTTCTGAAACTTCCTAAATGAATACCAAAGGTATTCCTTCTGTGACACTTTATTTCTTATTTTCCCTACCTTAATACTGTAAAAAAAATCACACGTAACAAAAATTAAAAATACGAAATTAAATCAAAAATACATTTTTTTTTATAGAATATGATACTTTTCATAACTGCTTTCATTTAATTTTATTGCTCTTTGAAGTGTGTCTACTACAATGGCAAGCAGTAAAACACTGTATGGGATTACCAAAAGTAAATAGCAGATTAGATTACATCATGCATGTCTGACTGTGTATGTTCCACAAGGAGTGATGACAAAATAATATTTGTTTCATTTAAGTTTTCTTATCTAACCTAATTAATTTATACAATTAGATACTATAAAAATAATAAATTAAAAATATACATGAGAACAAGAAATTTAGAACTTAACTTTAGGCCAGTTTGCACTTTAGTGCCTGCTTTTTTTTCACTATGTAGGCTTTAAATATAAATTTTAAAAAACTGAAAACATATCACTCACTACATTAGATTGTACAAAAGCTACTGAAATTTATCTAGCTTTATAACTAACCTGTAAGTAAGTTAAAAAAATTTCATTACTTATCAAAGTAACATCCGCCCAAACACATTACATTTTCATGGTAAATTATCAGTTGTTAACTCACAAACAAAACAGTGTATCCTGTGATTTATGTAGTGTACAACTTGCTCTTTTTATTGGTTATTATTAAACATGTCCAACAGAAATGCACAAAATAATTATAGACATTTTTTAAAAAGATAGAGGGTATGTGTCATGGTGGGATGAACAATTAAGTAATATCTCAGTAAAGTAAGAAGCTAATAGTTTATATTTTAGCTTGTGAGTATTGTTAGTATGTGTGTTCTACACTGGTTGAACAATTTGAAGGAATTGATGGGGAAGAGAAAAAAATCTACAAATAAGAAATCACAGTGCTACCAAGTCATGTGAGACTGAGGTGCAGATTGAGAATTCATTTAAACATTTCTTTTTAAAATTAGGAAATTCAAACTTAGGTAATATAAAAAGTTGAATTATAAACTATGTTTTGATGCCAAGCTGTCTGACATACAATGATAAAGTTGTTTAATTACATTTTAAATGTAACCCTGTAAGATGTCATAACATGCACACTTTGACCTCTGCTGATATCCTTAGGATTAACTGTTGTGATTGTAACTTGATCATAATATCATTCATCATGAAAAAGTCTTTAGAATAAAATAAATTTACACAACTTTTCTTTTGGCACACATCACAAGTTATTATTCTGTAATTTTGAAAGTTTTAAAAAAAGAAGATAAAAGTTAGAAGGCTAACGTTTTAGGTTCATAATAATTAATTGCAACCATATCCAAGGAATTTATACAATAAATTGCATTTCTATCAAGTATACACAATAATGAAAAAATGGATAAAATTGTTTTACTGTCAGAATATAACTTAATCTAAAACAAGCTACTTATATGGTTCTACAGTCTTCTTACCCCACATTCTAAAGATCTACCACAAACATTAATTTTTAGTTTAGTTACAGACACAGTTTCAGTATTTGTGCCAAAATTTCACTTTGTGTACCATAGTTACTTCTCCAGATAAGTAGCAGTATTATATGCCCTTTGTTTTGAAAACTGTGATTCCAACTAACTGTTATACTTAAAGATCTCTCTGACCACTTTCTTTCTAAATCAGTATAACTGACCAGGATAACAGTGAAGACAACAATGGAATCATGACAACTTTCAGTAACTACATAAAAAAACTACTATATGTTTTTGGAAACAAACATGATTTTTTTTAATGTTTGTCATATCAATTCACTTATCACCTTTCGTTATTTTTCCTTAAAATATATACTATAATCTGTGCTACTCATAAACATCACATCAGTAGTGTTCAGCAACTTATCATATACCCAAGCTTGTAAATACTGACCATTTTTAACTAGTGACTTCTTAGTTAATCACTGGCATATCTGAAAGCCAACACCTAAGATTCAGGAACTTGATCCAATAATAATAAAGTAATTGATGTAACACATCAAACATAAATTGGACTAAGCCCAGCATCCAACTCATTTAAACAGCAAACTTCTACTTTGAAAAAATGCTTAGAACTGAATAAACATGACCCTAACTAAAGTTGTTTGTTTAAAATACCTGTTAATATAGCAACACAACAAGAATATTAATATTATAGTGTTGTAGGTTTTGGAATATTTCAGTCAATTTCTGAGAAATCAAATACTAAATAAATTGCCCTTATATCATGTCTACAAAAGAAAAGGTAACTTAGTTTCACCCCTTCTGCTTTTTAAATGTCAAGAAACTTGTTAGGTTTACATACAAAACTGGAATATCAATTTACTGAGAGAAGTGTGGATGTTTTCTAAATATTCAGCAGTTATTCATTTACAAAGACATTTATTTACTGAGAAGTAAAACTGAAGACATTTTCCATAGCTTGTATGACTAAAACTTGGTCTTTAATCATAGAAATAACAAAAACTTTATAATTGGGCAGATAAACCAAGACTCAACAATTTATTAATCCTATTCATTTTTCTTGTTCAAAACATATATTGCATAGCTGTTATCTTTACATTATTTAGAATAAGTACAAGGCAGTCTATAAAAATCAAATTTAATTAATAGAAAGAGAAGAATAAACTAAAACCAGAAAAACAATATAAAAGAAAAATTTCTGCAACAGTATTTATCAATTATTACTCATATTAATTGGTTTCAAAATTATGGTCTAATCATTAAAATTGCCAAGTTTAGCATATGAAAGCACAGGCTCACCTTAAAAAATACTCAACTTTTAAGAACTCTTTCATATTAAAACTGAAACTCTTTCCACAATATTAATAAACATTAAATTTATCAAATCATAAAAAAAGTCAAATTAGAACAATCTTCATATTGACAGACTAACATGACACAAATTTTGTTTTTTTTTAATGGGGAAAAACATTAAATACAAATCACTAAAACAAATATGACTTCAAACAATTTGTAATTTAACCAGTAGTGAAGTATGATTTATAAAAAGAATACTGCTGACAGTGACTTAGACAAAATACTGTAACATGCAGGAAACTAGTAAAAGAAACAAAATTAAATTTATACGCACTAAAAACATCTGAGTTTATGATTGTTCTCATCAGCTTCTTATGAAGCACCTAAAATATTTTTTAAGAAATACAACCAATGGCAGTTTTAAAAAAGTGGGCTTTACAAAATTTATATTTAATGAGACGTTTCTGTCTCTGCTTTAAGCACCTTCACAACAGCTTCAACAGATTTATCAAAAGCTTTATTCACCTGAACATTTGTATAATGATGCTCTTAAGACAAAACTTTGCAGATGACGTTAAAAACCCAATTTTTTATAATTCAATCACTTGTAAGAAAAAGCTGCAGAAAACTAACTGGTACTTATCATCAACTCAAAAGTTGAGAAGTAGCTGTTTTTGTAATAGTAGTTGATGATTTCGCTGGACTGGACTGAGGTCGTTTTGGAGAGTAAACAGCTCTGATCATCGATAACCTTGCAGAAAAGAATCGGTTATACTTTTCTTTAGGTTTTGCTGCACTTCCAACTTTATAGCTGACTTTCTGTAGAGAACTTGTCCTGCACACAAAATACACATATATGTATTTTCTTTTCAGTGGATTAACAAAATATACAGACTATATTTGTATCAAAAGACTAAATATGGTCAATGAAAAAAAAAAAAAATTTAAAAAAGAAAATTCTCTGAATCATAAGTGACAATTTATTAAATCACTGTTATTCTGTTATAAAAGTTAAGAAAATAATCTCTCTAAATGTAAAAAAAGAAAGAAAAACATTATTTACAGAAGCACACAGGACAAAAAAAAAGACAGGCCAAAACTTTTACCATAATATACGATTCAATATTATTTACTAATTAATTTATTACACATTTAACTGACATATAATATTTCAAACCCAACAACAGGCTTGATGAGAAAAAGCACTTTTTATGAAAGAGTATAACAAATCATGGGTTAAAAAATAATTCAACTACTCATTGTCACCAGAGAGAGAAGTCTGGTCACTGCTCATTACGTTTACAAGAGCTACCTGCACTGGTTGCCCTAATCCTGAACTGATAGACTAGAAGGAAGACAGACAGTCAACAGTAACCAATGCCAACTCTTGCCTGATTGAATAGTGGGGTGTGCCTGTCACTCTTATAGTGTACCCATGGCCCTAAAGAGAAGAGTGTGATTTTGTGGCAACAGGATGCAAACCATAAATTCAATAACCATCCACACAATTATGTTTACAATGCAATTTTTAAGGAGAGGTTAATATTATCTATCAACATCATCATTACTTAGAGGTGATTTTCTGTACATTGGTTAACTGAGAAACAATTTTCAGTCTCCAGCAAATGAGAAGAAAACGGCTGAAAAGTTGTTTGGAACTGGAAACAGAAGCAAGTCATTACATATTAGCTGACTATAACTTAAAATATAGCCCAACATCAAAGTAGATGCCTGACAAGTTATTTTCCCTTAACATTCATTTCATTTCTTACTGACAATTAATGTTCGAGGGAGGTTAAACTCCTAATGAAAATAATAAAAATGCTGATAACATTAAGTGCCATTAATCATGTACTGACAGATTAGTACCACATATACAGTCTAATTTTGTGTAACAAGCACAAATAAAATAACTGACAAATGTTATGAGCACAGAACAACTTCTGATAATTTCAACCGTGAAATAAAAAATTTGTCATATAAGTCTTTAAAATAAAAGACATGATTTGCTAGGCAAAAAATTACCTCACTTCAAAACCTGTAACTTTTGTTATAATTTTTTATGCTAATTTGGCCTAAAACACAGAATACAACTTCTAAAGTACTATAAGAAATGTTTGGTCTTTTTTGGAACTAGTGTTGGTGAACTCAGCTATCAGACAAAATATACATAATATTACTAAGTACTTGCCTAAACAAACCTCCAGTATGTTTAAGCGAGTGACTAGGAAAAAAAAACACCCGTCATAGAATTCTATGTACAATAATACTCTTGCAACAAAAATATATAAATCTCTGAAACTACACATCAACTAATTATAATTTTCTGAAACTTCTTAGTTACTAATTTAGTTTGCAAACTTCAGTTTATTCTTAATGATGGTGCACAACCATGATGGGAAATAGTGTAAAAACAGTAACTGTATGACTAAAGAATTTATAATCCTAATGGCAAAGCTCTGTAGTCTTACAACTGCTCTAGAGTTATACGAGTATCATCTATACATAATAGATATAAGAATTATATTTCTGTAAGTTTACAAACCTTACCCAATACAGGTAACATGATTAGTGCACACACCTTGTCAAAGTTACATTAGAGAAAACTGATGCAGTTATTTATCTCATTTGGTTTGTTTTGAATTTCGCACAAAGCTATACGAGCTATGCTAGCCATCCCTAATTTAGCAGTGAAAGACTAGAGGGAAAGCAACTAGTCATCACTACTATCTGGCAACTTTTGGGCTACTCGTTTTACCAATGAATAATGGGATTGACCATCAATTATAACGTACCAATGGCAGAAAGGGCGAGCATGTTTGGTGGGACATGGATTCAAACCCGTGACCCACAGATTGCAAGTCGAACACCCTAACTACCTGGCAATGCCAGGCCTTATCTCTTTTATGCATTATTTTTCCATAAAATACTTCTGTGAAGATTATTACTCACTACTGAACTAATATTTGCATAACATTATTCACTTAAAATACTTTTTTTTTAATATTTGATTTACTTGAGTAGTTGAGTTTGTAGAAAGCTTTACTAGTAGTAGCTAGTGGGTTAACCCTTTAGTTTAAGTACTTACTTAGTATGCAAGACGTCCTAGGTTCAATTCTACTTATGGGAATTACACAAACAGGAATATAACATAAACCCTATGTATGTATGTATGTATATATATTAAGGATGTTACTTATCCTCAGAGGTGGCTCTAAGACCCATCATTGCCTTGGTAGACTTAAAATGATAAAATATTTAAAACATAATAATAAATACAGATACAACTGATCTCAAAATTTCTGATTTTTCCAGTAAACACTGGTAAGAATTCTATATGGATATGCTACTTTCACAATAGTACTGCTCAGGATGTTTACTGTGCATTCTTTAGGGATGGGTTGTTTATTTCTATGTATAACATATTATTCTACATACTAAATTTGTTTTTTTTAATGCAGGAAGGGAGACAAACCCTGTTAATACTTTACAACCACCACAAGAAATTTAGATTGATTTTTTATTTTTAGCTTCAAGAAAAAGAGGCATTTCTATATGGAACTTGTATACAATATAAATGTGCAGGTCTTTAGAATTCTCTAACAAATTTTAAACAAACTGAGTAGAATATCTGGCCACCTCTGATAAACTAATTTAAATATTTTTGGCATGCTTATTTATTTTTCTATTATATTATACCTAAAGTGGTTGAGTGTTTGTCTTCTTTAAGAAAATGTCAAAACACTTTCAGTCAGTATTTTCCAAACTCAAAAACCTTATTTTGGTGAACACATTCTCCTATGTTACTGTAATTATAAAGATTAATTTCTCTACAAAAATTCTGTTCAGGTGAAATTATTAGCATGCTGTAAAGAAAATAAGTAAAGGAAATGTAACTTCATTTACAGACAATTAAAAGGAAACATTTTAAGAAACCATGCTTTCTCAAGTCTTTTAAGTCAATCCATTTAACCCTCTTGCTACAGGCAGGTTAAAGTGTGCATATCATGACTGTTTAGAGTTACATTCAAAATTTAATTAAACTAGTTTATTATCATTGTATACAAATAAACTTGCCAACAACACCTAATTAATAAATCAAGTTTTAATATAAATTTTAAGTGTTTAATTTTATAAGGAAATATTTTTAAAAATCCTCAATCTTCCCTGGTATCAGAATTGTGCCATTTGTTTTCTAGGCCTTCTCTTCTCTAATCTATTTTCCACCCTTCCACGAAGTACAGAATTTAATGAAAATTACTCATAATATAAATATTACTCAAGCAAAGCATAAAATTTTTAGCCTTCAATTTTATTTGTTTATGGAGTCATAAACTACAAAATCAGTCCCACTCCTCATGTGCACCTGTCACATCCCCTTTTTCATAAACTACCAATAGTTCTCTCTGAATTTCTATACTATTATATAACTAATAGAAAGTAAGTTTTAATCTATCAAATAACATAATATATTATCATATTTTCTGTTCAGGGCATTCTGTTTTTTTTGTTCAGTTAGAAAATTTTTCTCATGGGAATCACATTGTTGAGCTTAGCTTAATTTTTACAGGCTCTTAGCACAAAGTTAAAAAGCCAAAGAAATTATGATAGTTATAGGACATTATTTGCTTTTTGTGTGCTATTATTCTGTGTTCTTAGGTGCATTATTTGATAAAATAAAAAAATATTTAGTATAGTATTACCATTGGTATAAAGAAAAATAAGCTTAAGTTCCATCCACATTCAACAGTATATATATAATAAAAAAAAAAGAAAGAAGAAGATCCATGTAAGTACTATATTTCTTGTTTTTCATGTGTATTATTTATTTATTAGCATAAAAGTAACTAAAATGTAAAACAATAATAATAAAAATTCTTCAAGAAGTATGCTTGCAAGCAGCTTGTGTGTTACATATTTCAACACAAAAATAAACTGTACATTTACTGAGTGACGTACAACTTGTGTGGTGTGATAATTAATTAGATACAATGCAAAGGTCGCTAAAACAATAAAATCAAGTACAAATATATGTACACTGTTACAAGCTTTTAACTATTTAGGATAAATATTTGTGGTTTCCTGTTACAATTTGCATTGATTCTAGAAAGGGAAAAGGATAATTTAGATTTATTTTCAAGCTTTATACAGTGGTTACGAGTTCAGTCAATTTGACTGACCCTGTATTGAGTTATAATACTTATTTAGGAGGTTTTATAGATTACACAAATGAAATTTGAAAATTTTCAGAGAAAGTATTTTTAATCTTAACATGAAAATCACTTTACAGTCAGAACGGTAAACAATCCAACTCCAAATACTTACTGACAAATTTTTAGTAAAAATAGTTAATTAAAAATTCTGATTTTTTGGTCTATAAAAGACTTGCAATGTTTAATAAAATCTTGAAAAATTTTGTGCAGATACACGATACATATAAAAGTTGTAAGTGTAGAAACTTTTATGGTTAATTTGGGGTCACGGGGGTTGGCATAATCCACCAAGCAAGCGGGTTAACTGAAAAACTTTTACAGAAAGATAATTTTGACGAAAATTTTGTTCATTAAAGATTCTCAAATATGTAAAATTTTCATCAGTAATTACCTTTCCTTAATCCATTTCCCAATTAATTGCAATGAACAAATCATTTCTCAAAATTAAACATCAACCACTACTTGATACCTGACTTTCAAAAGGGGGGGAGGGCTGATAAACTGATATAATCTACAAAAAATTGTTGCATTGTTATTTAACTTCGCAATGTATTAAAATAATTTGAATACCTATCTGGTCAGATCTTATCAGCACAATCATCTTTGTAGCTCAACTGAGTCACCTACAGTAAATGCAGGTATTTCTACAGGAGCATACTCAAGTCAATATTTTCATCACCCCAGATTTGCATTCACAAAAGAAAGGAGAAACGATAGTTTTCACCATCACAGACATATATGTATGTGCATAGAAGCCAACAAAAATCACTCAATAAATGCTCTCATTATCCCAGATATAACAAAGATACATATGTGTTAATAGCTCTTCAAATAAATAATGATTTTTACCATCCCAGTACAGCAGTATTTGTTTGTTTATTGAATTTCAAGCAAAGCTACTTGAGGGCTATTTGTACAAGCCATCCCAAATTCTGAAGTGATTGACTAGAGGGAAGGCAGCTAGTCAACATCACCAACTCTTAGGCTACTCTTTTACCAATGAATAGTGAGATTTACCACCATATTATAATGCTTCCACAGTTGAAAGGGTGAGCACGTTTGGTGATATGATACAAAGTACAATCATTAACACATGCATGTACAAAATATATATATCTATACAAATGTAAAAAATAAATGCTTAAAACATTTATCACTTAGAAAGTAATAAACAAAAATTAAATACTTTGGGCTTTGATCAAGTAATTCATCAGTTTTCCTTTCTGGTGTTGAGTAGACTGGTTCCTAGGGCAAAAAAAGCAAACAGTAAAATTACTTTTATTCAGGTACACATGCATATTTTTATGTAAAATATAAATATGCTGTTTCCTGTTTATTCACTAATATGCATTAAGTTCAAAATAATTAACTATAAAAATCAAATCTGTTGAATCCACTGAATCTAATAAACACATTCAATTGATGACACAATGGGACAAAATATTTAACTATCAAAAAACATGAATGCTCCTTTGTTAAACTGCAATGCCATGAATTTAGCTAGAAGTAGTAATTTTTCAACAAGCTGGTGTTAAGTCATGTATAGAAATATATTGTTTTTGTTTTAAAATGAGCTTTAATGATACAAATAACTTGTACACCAGGAGATCTTTGAAAACATTAATATCTGCTATTTTGAACCAGAAAGGCACCTTACATGGCACATAGGCTAAATGGTCACATCAAAGATCCCTAAACTTCAGACATACTTAAATCAGAGCTCCTGACCAGAAGAAGCTCAATGAGTCAGCAGCATTCGCCATTTATTATGTAGCTGTTCTTAGTGAAACAGCTGGACTGACCTTGAACATTAAGATCTGCAGCTTGGCATGCTAACCACCTGGTTACACTCAGCCTTAGAAAACCTACAAAATATTTTTGGTAAAACTATTCACGGAAGATAAAGGGTACAAAACAAGTCAAAAGACAAGGTAGTTACAGGAAAATGAAATGTTTAAAAACTACAAGAAAGATTTTAAGGAAAAAAAAAAAGGTTTATGTATACAAATCTGGTTTTAACCATTTTACCTGTGGTTTTCATTCAGGGAAGATACAACTTTAACAATAGTGTTTAAAAAAATCAGTCTTGACAATGCCATTTGTATCTTTGTGTTTCATTTATTTCCAACCCAGAGGGATGTCTTAAGAAAGCTTTCCCCACTGATGACTGGGACCAGTTCACTTCCACAGCCTAATTCACAGTGTGTTTGCCTCCCCCCCTCCCCTTAATGCAGTGTCCGTACTTTCATGTTTCTTCTATGATTTGTTTTTATTGCACAGATAAACTTAATTCACAGGTGTTCCTGACATAGGATTAAGTACAAATTCAATGAGTTATTCATGAATTGGTTAGTTTAGCACTATGGGCAAGGAAAAAAAAAGATTATAAAGAATGTTTAATGAAATGAGTGTTATTTACTTCATATACCTTTTTTTTAAATGAGAAAATTTAGAATACTTCACACTCAGGATAAGACTTTATGATCAATTCAAGAAAAAAAAAGAATAAAAGATGTGGAACAGTTGGAAATCAACCTTCACAGAACAAAAATTCTTTTTTACAAATAGTGTAAATAATACTAAATTAAGTCTATAATTTGTTTTCCTGGCCACCATATTTAAAATGAACATATCATATACTCATTATCATCATGAGTTAATTCAATAAAAATATAATAATATTCATTTTGTGTTTGAGAAACTTACAGTATAGTAAAAAGTGACTGGAATACTTTAGTGTAACTTAACAAAGGAGCAATATCTATAGTAGAGACAACTAATATGGGTATTAAAAATTTATCTAAAAACACAAAACAAGTAACAACATTTCAACCTGCTAAGGTCATTGTCATGTTAAGAATGACTTTGAAAAAGTAACTTATTGATCACGTCGTGTGAATGACAATAATGATAGGTATAAGATTGTAGGGGTGCTGTATACAAGTAATTCTATTATTATATTGGTAGTCAAGAGTGTAATATCACACGCAAACACATTACTGTTGTCCCCATGACACATGATCAATAATAGTCACTTTTTCAAAGTCATTCTTAACCTGTTGATGACCTAAGTAGTTCAAAACATTGTTACATGTTTTGTGTTTTTAATGCCCCCATCAGTTGTTTCTACTGTAGATTTACTTCAAGTGGATCCCTCGACAACAAGAAAGGAGCAACATATTTTCAAGTTGCGAAACATTTCAATTTAGTGACATTAAAGATGTAAGTGTCAAACAAGAGTAGGATATTTAGACAAGAAAACAGGAAATATACTTTAAACATCAATAGTTTTGCAACCCAGCCATATGCAAAAATAAATTAGTATTGAAATACTCCTTGCAGTAAAACATTTTTACCCACATTTATCAAACATTAAATCTTGAACAACTTTGTTGAAGTAACTTGAATGTAAATCTTAGATGAATAAAAACATTTTTAATATGTTCAGTTTTTATATTATTACAGATATCATGCATAATACTACTTTCATTTTATCCTCAAATCAATTAAGTTATTAATACAAACTACACATCCACCAATATCTACAATTCACCTACTACACAACCACATATTTCTGACCAAAACTGAGAGTTAGGTGTTTAAGATATTGAGTTTGCCTTTCTGAATTCTATCAAATGTATATATTAGTTAAATCACAATCTGTATTAAAACTTTTTACACAAGTTTTTTTCAGTTGTGATTTTTTTTATGCAAACTTATAAACTGATATTTTACTGTCAGAAATACTTTTTTTATATTTCACAGTAACTCTCAGTTGGCTAATTACTTTCTAGGCACATTTTAGAAACCAAATTTGCTCTGCTATCACAAGATGGCACCACTGAGCACACATACAGAATATATACCTACACATCCATCCTACCAACTTACATCTTTAAAAACCACTGAAGGAGCTGTAAACATCTTGAGAAGGGCTCTCATTTTGTTAGAACAGAACTAGTTGTGATAAAAGTCAAAAGAAAAATTAAGTTTTTCTTTGTAGTAAAACTTTTAAAAACATTGACCTGTTGAATTCATAGAAAGTGAAGCTTATGATCTGCATAAAAAGGGAAAGACATTAAAATAAGTTTGATCTCCACAACTTCAACAGTTTAGGTGTTACGCTGAAGGAAAATAATTCTAAAAGCTCAACTAAATAACAGAAGCAAAGTTAAGAAAACAACAATGGAAATAAAAGTCCAACACTACACATGAAAAGTCAGTCATCAATAACAAAGGTTAAAAATTATGCAGTAACTTTTAAAGTTATGTCAGTAACTCATAAACATGTGCATTATAATTTTATCTTCACTGTTAATTTACAGACTATGAGTATGCCAGGAACTTGGATTTTTCTCCATCTTTTATTAACAATGTAAGCCTATGGCTATGGTACAGTTTATGTTTTTTTTTCTAGACATACTGTCCTTTACTTGTTGCCATGGGAAAGGGAGTTTCTTTTTGACTCTTAAAATGCTCAATGTTTTTATTATTGTTATTCATTCATTCAAAAAAATTAAATAAAATGAAAATTTTTCACCAATGAGTGGTGATGAATGAGCTCAAATAAGTTGCATTACTTTCTAAAAGATTCAAAAATCTACCCTTAAGACTAAAATTGAGAAGGTAACCATGACAACATTTTATATACAATCTCTGTAAGCTTGTTATAGATTAAACCCATGCCTTAAAAAATCACTTGGTGGTGTTGAATCTATAAAAATTTTTAAGAATTACAAAGTTGTAATTTTCAAATATTCATTGCAGAAACTATTTAATATTCATATTACTCAAAATTTACCCTTACCAGATAGTTGCATGCAACATGACTATTACTGCAATACTAGGCCTACTTACAGGATCTCTGGTTAAAGTTTCATACCTATATGAACTAGTGCCAGAGAAAGTCCTGCTTTCAGTTATTTCACTCCTGCATGGAAAGCCATCACCAGAACTCACTTAAAAATAATGTTATTATAGAAATTAATACTGATGTTGTCACTACTCATGGGACTGTCACTGGTTTGTATTAACAATCAGTTTACCAGATTAAAGCATCGCTTTTATCAACTTAAAATCAGTATCAGTGCATCCAAACTGAAATATGATAAAAATATTAATATTTACTAAACAGATGTAAATACACAGCTGCACATGCATTAATTATTTGAAAATCATGCAGCAACTCATTCAGTTACTTTAAAATAACAGTAACAGAATTTATTCTATATCTTAACCATGTAGAATTCAATTTAAACCCCAGAGAGACAAACAAGTGCATTTCTGTATCTTTACTAGTATTTCTGTTTGTACTTTCATACCACTGTATGGAACCATACATTTACGATCATGTAAAATCCTGCTATGAAACAATCTTCCTCGTATACGGTTTTGTTAACAGAATTAATTTTTTTATGTTATTCATTTGCTTCCTATTTCAACTCCACTGGGTCAATCTTGAGAATACAAAGTCAAAGATGTGAATGTAGCTTTCCTGTGAGAATGAACCATCTGTCAGAGTATACACACACTGAAGAACCCAAAATTTGTGAAAAACTTTACATGATATCAAATTTAGATTTTGTTATATATAAAACTCCCTACATAACAATCATAGGAAGTACTACAAAAATATGCCTTTCTTTTGATTTAAAGAAAATGTTTCAGCCTTCTTGCTGTTATTCATGAGACTGCAAAATATCAGCCATTTAGACAAGCTGAAAACACAACCTCACGTTACCGTATCAAATAACATAAAACTGGCCTTTGATCTGTACAAAGTAACTTGTCTTCGCTGTGTTTTAGTAGACTAGTACTTTGTTAAATACAGTCACATTTCAATTATTATACATTATATATGTATACAGATTGTTGCTATTTTGAAATAAGTTCTTAAACATATTTTTCCTAAAACATAGAACAGTAACTAAATAAGTAAAGCAAACAATTATCTCTTCTAGTTATGATCTTTGTACTCGGTTGCTGCTTGACGTAGGTTGTTAAGCCTTTAAAAATTTGCACATGGAGGATATGAAACAATTTTTTTTTAGGTTTTATATATACATTTGAATAACTAAAAAATCATAAATTACTACAATAATACCATAGAATTCCA
>NW_013665988.1:106531-112945 GCF_000517525.1 Limulus polyphemus
CAATAATACCATAGAATTCCACTATAATTTATCAAGCTCGGTAATTAAGATGTATTTTAGTAAAAAAAAAAAAGAGAGAGAAATTTTGAGCAGACTAAAGACACACCCTACCTCGTTGAAATTTTGGTTCAAAAGTAAGAAATGGTGCCAAGCCCATTAAAATGGTTGAGAAAGCCACTAGGGGACATTCTGAGCTTCCAATTGGTTATTCATGTCATATATAGAAGTGTATATAAGGGAGTGTTTACAAAAATGGAAAGAGGTGGGCAGGGAACCACTGTGTTTGATCTATTAAATGAGCAATATCTTAGCAAATTGAGAAGATAAGAGGCTCTTATTTCATATTCTAGCTTGTCAATATCAGTAATTTGAGTTTCTAATTCATACAAAACTATAGACTTAATATTTTTACTTCACAAACATCTAATTTGAACCAGTGCTGCATTCAACATACCATGTGACACACAAAAATTGATGTTTATCTGCGTTTTTTAATATTTGCTTTTAAATTAAGATATTCAGTAATATATAGTACTAAAATTTGAATTATAATCTACAGTTTGATACCAAACTTATTGACATAAGTTCATGAAATAGAAGTTCAATCAAATTTTGAATGCGAGTCAACAAACAAGATGACATGGCCTTTCACTTGTGACTCGTCTCGAAAGGGTTAAATGATATTATTATCAGAGGTGTCAGTATGTGCTTAAAAAATTTGTGGATCGGGCCCCATAGGTGCAGGAATTGTCGGAGTTTCGGTATGATATTGATTATGGTATTCTATTCTGACTTTTCAAGACACCAACTAGGGATTCAAGGCACTGTCAAATACAACTGGGGCATGGACCCCATGTGCCAGTGACTAGCAATGCCTCTAATTAGTACTATTTTTAAACAAATGAACATCACGAAGAAAAATAACATGCAAATAGTATTATAAAAAAAATATAACAATAAATTAATAAAATTTTTGTTAATTTCCTTCATTTAAAGAAAGAAAAACTTTCACCATACCATAACTGGTTTCAACAAGGTGCTCAAGTAAATCTATCATCATATTTCAGCTCAACAAACAATTTAATTGTTATTAGACAACTCCTTGAAGTAAATATTTTTGCACTATAGTGAAATTTAAAATTTTATAAATGAAAAACAAAATTATAATGAAAGCCAAAATGTCCAAGTGAATTCTTACTTTTGATAACTCATTTATAAGCAATGTTGTAGTGTAAACCCTAGAAGTACTGCAATGTGGGGGTGGAGGTGTTCTTAAACCTTAAACAACAAACTATACATTATTATACGAATTCAAGGTCTATTTGTGCATTGAACTGGAGACACCATGTTAAATAACAGCCACTCTAGTTATTTCAAGATAAAACAGGTAGACATTTTATTATTTTAATAAATTTACAATTCTAATAAATATATTTTAGATTTATCAGTCAATGATATTTATCTTTTACATTTTCTTTAACATCAAGCACGATCCTGTATAACTATATTTATGAAGCTTTCGTTTTCACTTGCTATAGGAGCCAAGACAAAGAAAATGAGTTGTTAAGTATTTGATTACAAGATATAAGTGTAAAATTTTTCTTATAATGAATAAGGAATTCCAAAGACTGTATACAGAAACTTATGTTTCCTTAAGGTACAGAAACAAATGTAAACATTTAATTATTGCTTTTCAAAATGACACACCTTGGAAATAGTGCTTCTGACTCGTATATGAACTCCTTTGTCACAGAGTTCTTGAAGTCTAGTTCTCCCTAGAAAAAAAAAAAAAAGGTTAGTCAAATAACCATTATGCACAATAAAACCATAAACTGAACTGAATAAATTAAAGTCAGTAGAATACTACATCTTAAAAGTTTTTGACTAAAAAAAATCCAATGGTATACTATCAAAAATAGAAAAATATACTTCCCAAAGTCACAAAACTTCACACATTTAAGCAATATACTTCCCAGTCACAAAACTTCACACATCTAAGCAATATACTTCCCAAAGTCACAAAACTTCACACATCTAAGCAACATACTTCCCAAAGTCACAAAACTTCACACATCTAAGCAACATACTTCCCAAAGTCACAAAACTTCACACATCTAAGCAAGAAACTTGTACAGAAGTAATAAACTATGCTAAAGAATCTTGTCAATATCAACAATTGTTCTCAAAGCACTCTTAATTAAAAAATACAATTATACATGAGTTTGGAGAAAATGAATTTTGCTTTATCACAAAATAGAAGTAAAAATACATCACTATGAGTAAACTTTCACTTCTATGAAACAAATAACACTAAAAATATTCTCTATTTACTGAAGAATATAACATTAAACTAATTGTGCTCCAGCTAAGATATCAATATTCAAATAATCAAATTGCAGACACCAACTTTTATGATGAAACAAAAAACTTTACAATAACTTCTGTATGTTGCAAGTAATACATGCTTGCTATTAAGAATCCCTCTATTTTACTGTTTAAAGCTTCACAATTACAATATGATGACTTAGATTTAAGCATTTTAAAACACTGTGAAAACAATCAAGATATAAGAAGCAAAAATAAAACATTACCATAAAAAAAGAGGCACATGTTTTACCTAAACTTGTATGTATTTGATTTTCTAAAAACCATTAACTGCTTTTGTTGTTTGGTTTCTTGCACTTTAATAGTATTAGTTTTGTCTCATTATTGTGTAACTTCAACTGCCTGTGTCACACTTATTGGTAACATCCCACTCCTTTCCTCCTCCATCTAGTCATCTATCACATCAACCATCATTCAAACTCATTACAAACATTCTCATGGTTTTAGGTTTCCATACTGTAGACAAGGTATCAAAGTGTAACCATACTTCATCAGTGGTTTCAATTGTACAATACAGGATATTTAATACCCAACATCCTTGCACTATTTGCTTTACAGAGTATCTTGAAATTTGCATTTCTCGTACATATATCCCACAGAAATGCCATTTATTACTTTATTTCTCCTTGATGTTAGAAGGGAAATCAACAGTATTTTGCCTGTCTACATTTACAATGAAAGAACCTTCTTAGCCCAGTGAAGTGCATGCTTCCCATCATACATCATAAGTGTCACTACAGAAATATAATTGTGATCTATCGTTCTTCAGTTAATATAATCAAAAAATATCTTAAAATAAAGATTAGAGCTTTTTTTTTAGCATATTTCAAAACTTTATTGTTGTTTTACAGTCATAGCAGTAGGTACATCAAGAAACACTTTCAGAACTGACAAGATTCTAGGTTGATTTTAAACTTGCTGGTTGCTTGTACGATTAACTTACACAGGGAGACTCCCATTAAAAGTTGACTTGTTATCATTTCTGTTTTACTTCTCTATTTCAGAGATTTAGATTTTTATCAAATAAATTATTATTCAGTATTATTCTACAAGCTTAACTTTTGAAGGTCGTGAAAAGAAACCAGCAAAAATATTCTACAGCTTTACTCAGTCAATTCTCACCAAGTTATTCAATGATGATATCAAAATTATCAATTTCTTGACCCACCTCCAATACTTCTGGTCATCTCTATTTTAATGTCTACCTTAAGACCCACTGATTTTTTTAAAAATAACATTTTAACAATTTTATATTTTATTCTATCGATAATGAACTTACCTTCTACACGAGTTTTGTGGTACTTCTGCTCCCAAGCATCAAGCAATAAGTTATAATATCGTGTTTGTTCAAGATACTGGAAGTAATGATTGGTATTTGTCGTGGGAAACACTCTGATGAACTTCCCACAACGAGCCAGTTCATCTTCACTTTCTACTAGATGACGCACATCATCAGGTGTCAGAGAATCAAGAATGGTAGACTGTAAAAAGATAGGTTTTATCATCAAATACAATGCTAACTCTTTTACATAGTCTTATATCTAATAGCAAATAATTATAGTCTTTTTCAAAGAACAACAACAGGAAATTCATTGGTATTGTTCTTCTAAACCTCAAAATACAACAAATAAAAAAAATTTCATCCTTTGCAAAACTAGTTTACCCTTTATACGTTTATTCAATTTATATCATAATTTTATCCAAGCTTCAAAGAATTCCTAAGGCCAAACATACACACACACACATAAAAATAAATCAGTGTCAAAAAGACTAAACTGATGACCAGTAACACCAACGACATCAGCACTGAGATCAATGTACACTGACAAAGACTTGAAACAGTAAAACGTTTCAAATACCTGGAATAAATTGTCACAGATGAGGGTTCCAAACCTGAGATACTTTCCAGGATTGCACTGGCAACAATAGTGCTGGCAAGGTTGAAACCAATATGGAACAACAAAAACATCACTCTTAGTTCCAAAATTAGGTTGTTGCATTCCCTTGTCATATCCATATTTCTGTATGCTTGCAAAACATGGATCCTCACAGCAGATCTAGAAAGAAGACTACAGGCCATGGAAATGAGTTGTTACAGAAAGATCTTGCACATCTCATATAAAGACTGTGTTACCAATGAAGAGGTCCACAACAAGATCCAACAAGCTATCGGACCATACGAAGATCTCTTGACCACTGTAAAAAAATGCAAAATGAAGTGGTATGGTCACATCTCACAGTCATTTGGCTTGGCAAAGACCATCTAGAAAGGCACCATCAGAGGGAAAAGAAGAAGAGGCAGACATAAGAAAAGGTGAAAAGACAACATCAAAGAGTGGACCTGGAGTTCTTCAACTCCCAGAGGGAAGTGGAAAACCAGAAAAGATGCAGAGAGAGAGATGGTTGCAAAGTTGTCAGTGGTGTCCCAATGAGGGTTAAGGGACAAAGTGAAGTGAGTGATTAGCCATGTGATCTTTTGGATGTAAGTGAGACATCACATTTCTAAGAATATGAACTACAGTTAAGACTGAAAGGCCTTGCTGTTGGCCTACACTTTAACCCGTCTAACCGCTCCACCAATGACATGCCTCTTACTGATACTGAAATTGAATTTAAATCATAAGCTGTCATAGAAATAAAAAAGGCCTAATGAATTACTACTTTAAACATTTTAACCCCATATGGTATGAACATTAACCCCCAGTATTAATAACCTTTGTCCTTTAACTCAGTCTTTCTGTAAAAAAAAAAAAATTATTTTAAAATTAATTTTCTTATTACTGCACTGATAAAGTTTCCACTTTTTATTACCAATAATTAAAATTATTTTTATTTATGTATTATAATTTTTATTTAATATCTATTTATCTATTATTTCTATGTTCTCATTTATATATATTTATAATAAGTGTATTTCATTTCTTAAATTTCTTAATAATTTTTCACTCTTCCAGATCCAGTACAATAAAGTGCTGTTGTCAATAAATTTCCCAACTGTTATGGACATTACTTTGTGCACAAAAATACATTCTTGTACACAGTTCCTATTTCAAAACTAATCTCTTTCTTTGTTTACTATCACCAACAAATCAGAAAAACACAAAAACTATTTCACATTATAGGTCATATTCTCAGCATGTGATATCTCACTTCCAGTAACAACCATGTTACTCTTTGATAGATTGTTTAGGCAGAGTATTCACGACGAGTATACTGGATTGGAGAGAAACTGCCTGTTGTAAAAAATACAAGTGTAGAGGATAATGTTTTGAAAGTCTTCCATATTCAGGTCCAACTGTTCAACATGCTTAAAAATGGTTATTTGCCATTTATCCCTGATATAGGAAATTCCACTTTCCAAAAGCACTAGGGTAACTGAGTTTCTTTTCCAGTACTAACTTTTTTCTGTTAATTCTCTGTGCTTTTAAATATCATAAATACAGATTGCATGACATACAGTTGTACATGGAACTCTGTTGTGGTTATGTAACTTTATTAGAAATGCTCTTACAATTGATAGTAATGTTGTAAAAAAATTCAGGAAAAGCATTTTATATAACTATACATCACTAACTGAGTAAGTATTAAAAATATAGTTTTGTCAATATTAGCACTCACCCAACATCCTGTCTTGTTCTGGTATTCTAGATGCTTAGCTTTTTCTTCAGCAGTTAGAGTGAACCTGAACAATTTCTGATTAAGACATAAGTAGCGGGCTTCTTCAGGCTTCACACTAAAACAGAAACTCTGTAAATCAGAACTCAAAAAAGGAATTTAAAAAAATAAGTAAAATATTGTTTGTCTGTAATTAAGCACAAAGCTACACAATGGGCTATCCGTGCTCTGCCCACCATGAGTATTGAAACCAGGATTCAAGCATTGTAAATCTGCAGACATACAGCTGTGCCACTGGGGGGCAAAGTAAAATATAGCAAAATGAATAGAAGTGTATAATATCAAACTTATACAAAAGAAAACTAAAACATAAATGATTAGGATGCATTAACCCTTTCAAGATAGGTCAGAGAG
>NW_013665988.1:113945-120322 GCF_000517525.1 Limulus polyphemus
TATAATAATTGAAATGTGACTATATTTAACAAATACTAGTCTACTAAACACAGTCAAGACAAGTTACTTTGTACAGATCAAAGGCCATTTTTATGTTATTTGATATGGTAACATGAGTGCACGAGTCGTGTCATTGTAACTTCTGTACTGTTAGCCATACACAGCTGAAACTCAATCAAAATCGATATATCTCGTGTATTTCTTAATGGATTACTTTGAAATTTAGTATGTGAAGTAACAGTTCATTAGAGCACATCCACTGAAAATATGTGATAGTTTAAATTACCACAGTCCAAGCTACAGAAGGTAAAAAATCGCTAAACTATCACTCCTGTTAATAACACAGTGTGTCCTGCAGATTTTTTTTTTTTTTTGGCTGCAAGACACACTAACGTGTGTCTAGATGAACGGAATATCAAAAACACTTGTAATATCTTTAAGTTTAAGCTCGAGTAGTTTCACAGATTTGTTTTATGTAGATCTTTACATGATGATTTTTAAACACAGCCCTATCATTGCATAACAGTTTATTCTCAACCTTTGACTGAATCATTTATGGTTTGGTAAATGGAATGCACTATACAAGACTAAATAATATAAATCAAACTGTTCAATACACATATAATATAAAGTTCTTTAAGACAAAGTCTTCTCTGTATATAACAACCATGAACCGAAGAACATATTAAATATTTCTAAAGGTTAATACACAAATAAAAAAAATATTTATGGCAGTCTATGACATTCAGTGTACTTACCCAAATTTTGCTAATGTTGATGGTTGAATACACAAATTTAGAGCTTTTTCTGGGATTCTGTAACCAACAGTATTCAGCATGTCCTTCACTACTTCACTCTGTTAAATGTAAAATTATTACATCCACAAACATTATCTGGAACTAAAGTTCTATAGATATAACTGATTTACCATTTGGGTGAATTTGATTTTATGACACTAACTCTAATACGATTAAAACAACCAAAAATCATAAAAAGTTGTTCAAGTAATCACATTAGATTATCATGTACAATTATACCAGCTGTTCACACTGCAACAGTTATATCAAACAGTCCCAGCTTGGACATACGTTTGTTCTGACAGATATTGCCTTTGATGTTTAATATTTCAACAATTAAAAAACAAGCAGAGCATTACATAATTTTTATAGTATAATTATTCCATACATGAAAAAAAAAAAATTCAAACCAATCTTTATGGCCAATAATGGTATAACACTAATACTGAGGCCTTCTCACTCCATAGGGTCTGTAATTTTGAGCCAATGCATTAAAGTCTTAAGATTATTGGACTACAAGTAAAAAACAAAATCACTTTTCAGAAATTTAAAGGAAAAATTAATTTAATTTCATTAAATATCTTTTAACAGTACTAAGCTATTTCCACTATTTACTTCATCTAAATTGAAATGAGAAAGGCCCTGAGAAATATTTTTTCTTTGTCATTACTAAGCAACTATATTTGACTTTAGTGGTTGTTTATTTCCAATTTGTATATTTCTTAGCTCCAGCTGTAATGTTTTTCTATCCATGATTGCTACAACCCAATGTATATGCTTTCAAGAGAAATAGCAGTGAAACAGTCAGCATAATTGATTAGGGAGGGCTAAAGAAAATTCAGGGAGCCTAATTTTAATAAAAGTATTGTTATATTTTAAGATTGTTTAGATGTATTTCATATCTGACTATAAAAATAATGTTACCAATAACCAATTTGCTCTAAACATCAAATGTAATTACGATTAATAATCTTACTGTCTCCAAATCTGACAGCTCTCTTCTGATTCTTCCAAAATCATTTAATAACATTTCTCTACTGAATGAACTGAAAGGAGGATATGAGATTTAGATTTCCACCTGAAAATCTTATTTGGCATCAGATATTTTACAACTCTGTATGTCTAAAGCATGTCAATAAAAATAAATGAAAATTAAATGGATTAATTGTTCAAATTATTTATGTTACCATAGGATAGAGTATTGTGGAACCTGCTAAGGGGGATCAGCCCTCCCTGGGGCTATATCACTGAGAAATAGCTAGAGAGTAATATTTCTGAGGTTGTGTGGCTGGTCAGTCATTCTAGATCACTCAACTCATTTGAGATATAGAAAAGATCTTATAACATAATTAACACGATTTCAATGGTGTATTCCTTTTCTTTACCAGACGTTAAAAATCCAGCTGGTGCAGTAAAGGGTAAACTGTCTGTTTTGTTATTAAGCACAAAGCTACATAATCAGCTATACATGCTGTAGCTACTGTAGGGAATCAAATCCCAAATGTTAGTGCTACAAGTCCTGAATTCTAATGCTGTGCCACCAAGGGATAAAAAATGCAAACAGCTACATAAATCTAAGTCATATAGGTAATATGCTCACTTGATAATTATATAATAAAAAATATATTAAATATAGATTAAACAGTTTACAGAAAACATCTATAGCCTAGAGAATAATACTCTCATCTTACCTTTACACTCACATCCAAAGGAGACCCAGAATGGAGGCTGAAGAAACAATTAAAAAGCCAAAGTCAATTATTTATTTTCCCTTGAACTTAAATAAAGAACCTACATGAAGCAACTCTACTAAATATTCAAGATCTGATTTCAAATAGTAACCAATTTTTGTCAATAAAAAACCAATCAATATAAATTTTTTTAATTTAAGGATTGAAAGAAGCTAAGTTTTCATAGTAACGTACAAACATCAAATGCCACAAATCACTAGGCGTATTACCTTGAAATTCATTTTACAATAGTATAACAAGTACTATATTTTGAAAATATATGTTCTTACATTAACATAATATTATTAAATACCAAAAACATTCACATTTTAAAATTCACCTATATTTCTGTACAAAAAATTATATTTTTAAAAGTTCAATGTTTGGAAAATAATCAATCAGTTAACAATTGCTAAAATTAAGTTTAAAAAAAGCAGTTTAAGCCACTTTTTGTTGGAGTTATCATTATTGTACTCAATGTTTCTTACAGTCAACGAAATCCTGCAACTCAGTGATGAAGTACATTGATGAATACCGAAACCTGAAACTCTTCATTTTTAATCTAAGGATGCCTTTAAATATTAATTCTTTTGAAGACAACTATTAACCCTTTCTAGGCTAGCATCTTGTGCACGATTAATTTTTCAAAATAAAACAATAACTAAATGTTAAAATTTATAATTTTGTTGACATCGGTTCTGATGAAATTAAGACAAAAATACAAACTACTAACCCTAAGTTAGATTTTTTGCATCCAACTGTAATTTTTATGCAGTGAATAAAAGTACATAAAATTTTGTTCCATGTAGATAAGTCTTGTCAACATATTTGTAAATCTGGTCTAAGTTTTTTTTACATCTTTATTGCTTATTTCTAGACCAAACAATTTGAAAACAATGAATTTTTGAAGTGTGTTGCATGAAAAATGGTAAAATTCAACTACCTATTTGTTCACACACTTTTGATTTTGAGCATATAATGAACAAATTAAAAGTAATGCGACAAAAAATGCATCTGCAATTAATTCGATTTTTTATAACAAATTTAGTCTTATTGATTTCCAATATTTTGCCATTTAAAATGTAACTTTTAACTGTACTTTATGTTTTACAATTTTCAAACTTCTAAAGCTAACAAAAGTCATAAATGTGTCATCTGAGAAACAAGATTGTATTTTTCTCACTACCTTTTAGTTATTATGTCAAAAGCCTCTCTTTTGTCACATGGCTTCAAATAATTCAACTATATATATATGTATATATATTTTATATTATGTAAAGGAAACATATTTCATTAGTTCCCTGCTTCTTTGTTTATTTTGTAGAGAATAGAAAAGGCAATCTGAAACTAACAGCCATATAATGGACTTCATCCCAGCATAAGCTTAAAGATTAACAAAGGTAATCTGAAACAAAGACTTGTAATGGACTTCATCCCAGCATGAGCTTATAGATTAGCAAAGGTAATCTGAAACAACGACTTATAATGGACTTTACCTCAGCATGAGCTTAAAGATTAGCAAATGTAAAGTCCATTATAAGACTGTTAGTTTCAGAGTACCTTTGCTAATCTATAAGGTCATGCTGGGATGAAGTCCATTATAAGTCTTTGTTTCAGATTATCTCAGCATGAGCTTAAAGATTAGCAAAGGTAATCTGAAACAAAGACTTGTAATGGACTTCATCCCAGCATGAGCTTAAAGATTAGCAAAGGTAATCTGGAACAAAGACTTGTAATGGACTTCATCCCAGCATGAGCTTAAAGATTAGCAAAGGTAATCTGGAACAAAGACTTGTAATGGACTTCATCCCAGCATGACCTTATAGATTAGCAAAGGTACTCTGAAACTAACAGTCTTATAATGGACTTTATCTCAGCATGAGCTTAAAGATTAGCAAATGTAATCTGAAACAAAGACTTATAATGGACTTCATCCCAGCATGACCTTATAGATTAGCAAAGGTACTCTGAAACAAACAGTCTTATAATGGACTTTACCTCAGCATGAGCTTAAAGATTAGCAAATGTAATCTGAAACAAAGACTTATAATGGACTTCATCCCAGCATGACCTTATAGATCAGCAAAGGTACTCTGAAACTAACAGTCTTATAATGGACTTAATCTCAGCATGAGCTTAGAGATTAGTAGGTTCTTTTTTTTTAAGACAGCTGTAGATAATTTCTAAATATAATACCTGATAAGCTCTATAAAGAAGATACAGTAAGTTAAGTACTGTCTTTTTATAGTTTTAACAACATATATTTTATCACAATTTCTTTAAAGCAAGCAAGCTAGTACAATGAGTCAGTGACTGTATCTGCTGCTATTCAAAAGTATGTTTGTTGGAATGAAATCGATAACAACTAATAAAATAGTTGTGGAAAGATATAAGAATTGGTCTTAATATTGAATGCAAACTTCTCTTTATATGAGAAAATTACTTTCTTTTTGTAATCAGTACAATTAATATTAAGATAGAAACAGTAATCAGTCCTGAACCAGAAAAATGTTTGTAGCCTATAGAACAAGGACACACGACAGTTGGCTTTTGGATCTAGAGTTACAAGTGTACTGTGTAATAGAACAATGGACAGCAGTTTCATTACAAAGTGTAAATTTACAAATATTAGGTCATCAAAATATTAATTTTGCTTTTTTTTTAGATGAAAAAACCTGAACACCTTATATATCAAAACAAAAACATTTATTAAACGAAATATTCTCCATTCTTGTCGATGATGCTTTTCCATCTTACAATCAAGTTGTTAATGCCCATGATTAAAGAAATCACTTGGCTTTGAAGCAAAAAAACATGACGATGTCCTCTTTAACACCTTCCACATTTGCATACATTTTCCCATTACGATGATGTTGCAGCAAACAAAAAAGATGGTAATCTGATGGTGCCATATCTGGAGATTATGGTGGGTGGGGTAGAACTTCCCAACCCAACTCAGCTCCAATTGATGAGTGAAGGGCATTTCTGATGAAGGGCTTGATTTAAATGTTCCAGTTGCTGACTATAGATCTCTGCATTAACAGTTTGCTGTGGATTGAGGAGTTCCAAATGAATTACTCCTTTTATGCTCCACCAATTGCAAAGCATCACTTTCTGCAGATGGAGTCCAGGTTTTGGGGTCAGTAGTAGTTTTTGCCTAGGACTGAGCCATTGTTTCTCATAGAGAATCCATTTTTCATCACCAGTGGCAATTCTGTCCAAAAATGGTTCATGCACCAGAAGAGATCAAGCAATGTTCACACTTTGGAAACGATGATCAGAGAGTTCGTGATGCATCCAAACACTGTATTTATGGAGTTTTCACATGTTCCTTAGATGTTTATGTATTGTTTCATGAGAGACATGCAATTTCAGGACCATTTCATGAGTATGTTGCCTTGGTTTAGATTCAACAAGCATCTTCAGAGCATCAATATCAATTCCAACATCACAGATTTTAAGGCTAAAGTCACCTGAACGAAATTTGCTGAACCATCGTTGACACTTACAAACATTCAAAACATTTCTATAAACTTCTTTGTGGCTACAGAGGCATTGTTTCCCTTCTTGTATTCCAACAGCATTAAATGCCGTACATGTGTCTTATCATGTGCCATCACTATAAGGGATTAGAGTATACTAAACTTTACACGTTATATAGGCTACATTAATGTGACATTTAAGTGGTTCATTTAACTATTATGCATGACATTAATTTCTTAATGATCTAATATATATATATATATTTGTGTTAAAAAATGTTTAATGCTTTATGTTTGAAGTGTCCTTCTTTCTGATTAAGCGATATTTATGAGTAATGAATTTTTTTAAGGATGCAAATTACAAAAAT
>NW_013665988.1:120332-122787 GCF_000517525.1 Limulus polyphemus
AAATATACTGCCCTTGGGCTGGTTTGTTTGTGGAATTTCACATATAGCTACTCAAGGGCTATCTGCACTAGCCATCCCTAATTTTGAAGTGATAGACTATAGGTTAGGTAGATACTTAATGCCACCAAAACCAACTCTTGGGCTGTTCTTTACCAACAAATAGTGGGATTAGCTGTCACTTTATAACACCCTCATAACCAAAAGGGTGAGCATTTTCAGTGACAGGATTTGAGCTTGCAGACTGTGAGTCAAGTCTCCTGTGCTGGAATGAGTTAAGCATTATTAAAACAACAATTGCAAATGCTTACACAAATAGATTAGAAAATAATACTGATGTTTTTGAATGTCAATACTTAACTCAGCAGCACAAGCAGAATTCCTGCTTAGATAAGCATGCAAACACCAAAATTAACATTCTTTCAATAGAAATTTTAAACAAGCAGTTTAGGTGCAAAATTTATCAACTGTACAATTATGAATAAACATAAATCTAAAAATAATACTATCATGTCATAATAATTTAAATTTTATAAACATTTTAAATATTCATTAATTCCTTACATTTTTGCACTTGAATGAAGGCAAGAAGGAGGCATCAAACATTCATTCAAGAATTTGTCTTCTGTTCATGCTCACAAGCACTTATCAATTGTTATACAAGAAAGCACATAAAACAAACCTTAAATATTAGGTTTGGGTGTATGCTACATGACAGATTTTATTACATAGAAATACAAGAAAGGCATTTTTTAAGAGATTACAATAATAGCCTCAAGCATTCAAAATTAATATATTGATTGATGTAAAACACTGAAGACAAAATTCAACTTTAAGATGCAATGACTTTAAATACATATCTATACTTTTTATCCCAATATTCTCTTACCTAGGAGAAATATTAACTTCTAGTAGCCAAGGCTTAAGGTTCTTGTCCAACATAATGTCAAATCCAAAAAGTTCATAGCACATGTAGCGATTTTGAGAATAGCAGCGAATGAGTCGATTTACAGGGGCCTCAGAACTGAGGAGAAAATAGGAATTATTAATATTCTATACATTATTCATTCTTCAGCTACACAACTTATCTATGGGCTCTTAAAGACATATCAATTGTTGAAGGATTAGCCATAAAGAAAAAATGAATCATCTCCATTAGATTTGAAATGGTGTTCATAAAAAACTTTACAAAACACTTGCATCTTCTAAATAATAAAATTTCTTGCATTTAGTGCAATATCTTATTTATTTAATTGCAAAAGAAAAATAAGGTTTTTGTGTTCATCACTGTTTAGATTTATCTGAACATTACCTTTTATGTATGAATTTTTAAAAGTACCTTTCTATTCATAACTTACAAACATTTCACAGTTTAAACGTTTTTTTTACAAGCGTTGAGCATGGCATTATATATCATAATGTTTCTGAGGAGGTTAATTTATTGCAAAACATAAATCCCTAAGAGCAAGTTTGTCTGTTTGAATTTAAGCACAAAGTTACACAATGGGCTATTTGTTCTCTGCCCACCATGGGTATCGAAACCCGGTTTCTAGCATTGTAAAGCCGCAGACATACTGCTGTGCCACTTGGGGGGCCTCTAAGAGCATTCTCAAATGATACAAAATAAAACTTACATTATTAACTACCAGCTGCAAAAGAATAATGTTTAGAAAAATCTGCTTTAAAATGCTGGGGCAAGTATCCATGACTTAGATACCCGATTATTGATTGGTTTACTTACATTTAAAGTATCTTAAGAATTCTGGGGTTTTTGCAGGTTCTACATAATCTTAATATTTCTTAAGTTAAGAAAACAAAAATTTCAAATGCTTTTTTGTTAACTTAAATTTGGCAGTTTTGTCCGATTTTTTTTTTGTTAAATAGTTCATTCAATGTTTTTCCTTCCTTTGCCCATATCAAATGGGTTAGCATCAAAAAAGCACTTGCCTAGCAAATTAGGTTTTTGTGGATAATCACATCAAATTTCCATATCAGCCAAACCCAATAATTATTGCTGTAATCAAGTATTTGTGAATGTATTTTAAAGCCAACTGATAATAAGTTCAGGTATTTACTTTCTCTGGCTGTCACTTTGAGCTGAATATTTATTGTAAAGCATTTGTTGCTTATTTTTCAGTAGTTTATCCCTTTACTCTAAGATCTGTAATTGCTGTGAATGCAGCATGTTACTATCTTTCAAACAACATAGAGGGGAGGTTAAAAGTTGACCATACATACCTAAAACCTATATCAGAATAACTTTGGTCATCCATTCTCGTATTTCAAATAATAGTGCAGGGAGGAAAAATATCAAGAATTTAATAATAGTGCAAGGTGGAATAATAGCGCAGGGTGGAAAAATTTAGACTTCAAGTTTAATGAAGTATGAATCATAGTATGAAATTTAATTTTCTATTTTTCATTAAATGTGACCAAAAAAAATCATGTGGACTAAAGC